>NW_027667415.1:0-105151 GCF_963924665.1 Micromys minutus | reverse complement strand
CAGAAATTTCACTTATTTCAGGGGAAAAAGGCAGAAATTTTCTTATTTTGGGGCAAAAAGTCAGAAATTCCTAATATTTTGTGGCAAAAATGCAGAAATTCCCCTTATTTTGTGTCAAAAAGGCAGAAATTTCTTTTATGTTGGGGCAAAATTGCAGAAATTTCCCTTATTTCAGGGCAAAATTCAAAAATTCCTTTTATTTTGGGGCAAAAGGACAGAAATTCCGTTTATTTTTGAGTAAAAAGGCAGAAATTTCACTTATTTTGATGTAAAAAGGCAAAAATTCCTATTATTTTGGGGCAAAAATGAAGAAATTTCCCTTTTTTGTGGCAAAAGGTATACATTCCCCTTATTTTTGGGAAAAAAAGCAGAAATTCCCTGTATTTTGGAGCAAAATTGCATAAATTCCCTTAGTTGTGGGGCAAAAAGGGAGAAATTCCCTATTTGTTGGGGCAAAAAGACAGAAATTCTCCTTAGTTTGGCGCAAAACTCAGAAATTCCACTTATTTTGAGGCAAAATTGCAGAAATTTCAATTATTTTGGGGCAAAATTGCAGAAATTTCCTTTATTTCAGGGAAGAAAGACAGAAATTTTCCTTATTTTGGGGCAAAAAGGCAGAAATTCCTAATATTTTGTGGCAAAAATGCAGAAATTCCCCTTATTTTGTGTCAAAAATTCAGAAATTTCCCTTATTTTGGGGCAAAATTGAAGAAATTTCCCTTATTTCAGGGCATAATTCAAAAATTCCTTTTATTTTGGGGCCAAAACACAGAAATTCCGTTTATTTTGGGGTAAAAAAGGCAGAAATTCACTTATTTTGAGGTAAAAAGGCAGAAATTCCTCTTATTTTGGGGCAAAAATGAAGAAATTTCCCATTTTTGTGGCAAAAGGTATACATTCCCCTTATTTTCGGGCTAAAAAGCAGAAATTCCCCGTATTTTAGAGCAAAATTGCAGAAATTCTCTTAATTTTGGGGCAAAAATGCAGAAATTCCCTATATGTTGTGGTAAAAAGACAGAAATTCTTTTTATTTTGGGGCAAAACTCAGAAATTCCACTTATTTTGGGACAAATTTCCAGAAATTTCCCTTATTTTTGGGCAAAATTGCAGAAATTTTACTTATTTTGGGGCAAAATTCCAGAAATTTCACTTATTTTGGGGCAAAATTTCAGAAATTTCACTAATTTCAGAAAAAAAATGCAGAAATTTTCCTTATTTTGGGGCAAAAAGGCAGAAATTCCTAATATTTTGTGGCAAAAATGCAGAAATTCCCCTTATTTTGTGTCAAAAAGTCAGAAATTTCTCTTATTTTGGAGGAAAATTGAAGAAATTTCACTTATTTCAGGGCATAATTAAAAAATTCCTTTTATTTTGGGGCAAAAAGACACAAATTCCGTTTATTTTGAGTAAAAAGGCAGAAATTTCACTTATTTTGAGGTAAAAATGCAGAAATTCCTCTTATTTTGGGGCAAAAATGAAGAAATTTCCCTTTTTTGTGGCAAAAGGTATACATTCCCCTTATTTTCGGGCAAAAAAGCAGAAATTCCCGTATTTTGGAGAAAAATTGTAGAAATTACCCTAATTGAGGGGCAAAAAGGCAGAAATTCCCTATATGTTGAGGCAAAAAGACAAAAATTCTCCACATTTTTGGGCACAACTCAGAAATTCCACTTATTCTGAGGCAAAATTCCAGAAATTTCCCTTATTTTGGGGCAAAATTCCAGATATTTCCCTTATTTTAGGGCAAAATTGCAGAAATTTCACTTATTTCATGAAAAAAAGCCAGAAATTTTCCTTATTTTGGAGCAAAAAGGCAAAAATTCCTAATATTTTGTGGCAAAAATGCAGAAATTCCCCTTATTTTGAGGTAAAAAGGCTGAAATTTCCCTTATTTGGGGGCAAAAAAGGATAAATTTCCCTTATTTTGGGGCAAAAAGACAGAAATTCCCCTTATTTTGTGGCAAAAAGGCAGAAATTTCTTTTATTTTGTGGAAAAATTGCAGAAATATCACTTATTTCAGGGCATAATTCAAAAATTCCTTTTATTTTGGGGCAAAAAGACAGAAATTCCGTTTATTTTTGGGTAAAAAGGCAGAAATTTCACTTATTTTGAGGTAAAAATGCAGAAATTCCTCTTATTTTGGGGCAAAAATAAAAAAATTTCTTTTTTTGTGGCAAAAGGTATACATTATTTTTATTTTTGGGCTAAAAAGCAGAAATTCCCCGTATTTTGGAACAAAATTGCAGCAATTCCCCTAATTGTGGGGCAAAAATGCAGAAATTCCCTATATGTTGGGGCAAAAAGACAGAAATTCTTTATTTTGGGGCAAAACTCAGAAATTCCATTTATTTTGGGGAAAATTCTAGAAATTTCCCTTATTTTGGGGCTAAATTGCAGAAATTTCACTTATTTTGGGGCAAAATTGCAGAAATTTCACTTATTTCAGAGAAAAAAGGCAGAAATTTTCGATATTTTGGAGCAAAATGGCAAAAATTCTCAATATTTTGTGTCAAAAATGCAGAAATTCCCTTTATTGTGAGGTAAAAATGCTGAAATTCCCCTTATTTTGGAATAAAATGCAGAAGTTTCCCTTATTTTTGGGCAAAAAGACAGAAATTCATTTTATTTTGTGGCAAAAAGGCAGACATTTCTTTTATTTGGGGGAAAATTGCAGAAATTTCCCTTATTTTTAGGGAAAAAGTCTGAAATTCCCCTTATTTGGGGGCAAAAAGGCATAAATTTCCCTTTTTTGGGGCAAAAAGACAGAAATTCCCCTTATTTTGTGGCAAAAAGGCAGAAATTTTATTTATTTTGGGGAAAGATTGCAGAAATATCACTTATTTCAGGGCATAATTAGAAAATTCCATTTATTTTGGGGCAAAAAGACAGAAATTCCATTTATTTTTGGGTAAATTGCAGAAATTTCACTTATTTTGAGGTAAAAATGCAGAAATTCCTTATATTTTGGGGCAAAAATGAAGAAATTCCTTTTTTTGTGGCAAAAGGTATACATAATTTTTATTTTCGGGCTAAAAAGCAGAAATTCCCCGTATTTTGGAGCAAAATTGCAGAAATTCCTCTAATTGTGGGGCAAAAATGCAGAAATTCCCTATATGTTGGGGCAAAAAGACAGAAATTCTTTTTATTTTGGGGCAAAACTCAGAAATTCCATTTATTTTGGAGAAAATTCCAGAAATTTTTCTTATTTTGGGGCAAAATTGCAGAAATTTAATTGATTTTATGGCAACATTGCAGAAATTTCACTTATTTCAGGGAAAAAAGGCAGAAATTTTTGATATTTTGGAGCAAAATGGCAGAAATTCTCAATATTTTGTGGCAAAAATGCAGAAATTCCCCTATTTTGAGGTAAAAAGGCTGAAATTCCCCTTATTTCGGAACAAAAAGGCAGAAATTTCCCTTATTTTGGGGCAAAATTGCAGAAATTTCACTTATTTCAGGGAAAAAAGGCAGAAATTTTCTTATTTTGGGGCAAAAAGTCAGAAATTCCTAATATTTTGTGGGAAAAAATTCAGAAATTCCCCTTATTTTGTGTCAAAAAGGCAGAAATTTCTTTTATGTTGGGGCAAGATTGCAGAAATTTCCCTTATTTCAGGGCAAAATTCAAAAATTCCTTTTATTTTGGGGCAAAAGGACAGAAATTCCGTTTATTTTTGGGTAAAAAGGCAGAAATTTCACTTATTTTGATGTAAAAAGGCAAAAATTCCTATTATTTTGGGGCAAAAATGAAGAAATTTCCCTTTTTTGTGGCAAAAGTTATACATTCCCCTTATTTTTGGGAAAAAAAAGCAGAAATTCCCTGTATTTTGGAGCAAAATTGCAGAAATTCCCCTAACTGTGGGGCAAAAAGGGAGAAATTCCCTATTTGTTGGGGCAAAAAGACAGAAATTCTCCTTATTTTGGGGCAAAACTCAGAAATTCCACTTATTTTGGGGCAAAATTGCAGAAATTTCAATTATTTTGGGGCAAAATTGCAGAAATTTCCTTTGTTTCAGGGAAGAAAGACAGAAATTTTCCTTATTTTGGGGCAAAAAGGCAGAAATTCCTAATATTTTGTGGCAAAAATGCAGAAATTCCCCTTATTTTGTGTCAAAAATTCAGAAATTTCCCTTATTTTGGGGCAAAATTGAAGAAATTTCACATATTTCAGGGCATAATTCAAAAATTCTTTTTATTTTGGGGCAAAAACACAGAAATTCCGTTTATTTTGGGGTAAAAAAGGCAGAAATTTCACTTATTTTGCGGTAAAAAGGCAGAAATTCCTCTTATTTTGGGGCAAAAATGAAGAAATTTCCCTTTTTTGTGGCAAAAGGTATACATTCCCCTTATTTTCGGGCTAAAAAGCAAAAATTCCCCGTATTTTGGGGCAAAATTGCAGAAATTCTCCTAATTTTGGGGCAAAACTGCAGAAATTCCCTATATGTTGTGGTAAAAAGACAGAAATTCTTTTTATTTTGGGGCAAAACTCAGAAATTCCACTTATTTTGGGACAAATTTCCAGAAATTTCCCTTATTTTTGGGCAAAATTGCAGAAATTTTACTTATTTTGGGGCAAAATTGCAGAAATTTCACTTATTTTGGGGCAAAATTTCAGAAATTTCACTAATTTCAGAAAAAAAATGCAGAAATTTTCCTTATTTTGGGGCAAAAAGGCAGAAATTCCTAATATTTTGTGGCAAAAATGCAGAAATTCCTCTTATTTTGTGTCAAAAAGTCAGAAATTTCTCTTATTTTGGAGGAAAATTGTAGAAATTTCACTTATTTCAGGGCATAATTAAAAAATTCCTTTTATTTTGGGGCAAAAAGACACAAATTCCATTTATTTTGGGTAAAAAGGCAGAAATTCCTCTTATTTTGGGGCAAAAATGAAGAAATTTCCCTTTTTTGTGGCAAAAGGTATACATTCCCCTTATTTTCGGGCAAAAAAGCAGAAATTCCCGTATTTTGGAGAAAAATTGTAGAAATTACCCTAATTGAGGGGCAAAAAGGCAGAAATTTTTTATATGTTGAGGCAAAAAGACAAAAATTCTCCACATTTTTGGGCACAACTCAGAAATTCCACTTATTCTGAGGCAAAATTCCAGAAATTTCCCTTATTTAGGGGCAAAATTCCAGATATTTCCTTTATTTTAGGGCAAAATTGCAGAAATTTCACTTATTTCATGGAAAATAGCCAGAAATTTTCCTTATTTTGGAGCAAAATGGCAGAAATTCCTAATATTTTGTGGCAAAAATGCAGAAATTCATCTTATTTTGAGGTAAAAAGGCTGAAATTTCCCTTATTTGGGGGCCAAAAAGGATAAATTTCCCTTATTTTGGGGCAAAAAGACAGAAATTCCCCTTATTTTGGTGCAAAAAAGCAGAAATTTCTTTTATTTTGTGGAAAAATTGCAGAAATATCACTTATTTCAGGGCATAATTCAAAAATTCCTTTTATTTTGGGGCAAAAAGACAGAAATTCCATTTATTTTTGGGTAAAAAGGCAGAAATTTCACTTATTTTGAGGAAAAAATGCAGAAATTCCTCTTATTTTAGGGCAAAAATAAAAAAATTTCTTTTTTTGTGGCAAAAGGTATACATTATTTTTATTTTCGGACTAAAAAGCAGAAATTCCCCGTATTTTGGAGCAAAATTGCAGAAATTCCCCTAATTGTGGGGCAAAAATGCAGAAATTCCCTATATGTTTGGGGCAAAAAGACAGAAATTCTTTATTTTGGGGCAAAACTCAGAAATTCCATTTATTTTGGGGAAAATTCCAGAAATTTCCCTTATTTTGGGGCTAAATTGCAGAAATTTCACTTATTTTGGGGCAAAATTGCAGAAATTTCACTTATTTCAGAGAAAAAAGGCAGAAATTTTCGATATTTTGGAGCAAAATGGCAAAAATTCTCAATATTTTGTGGCAAAAATGCAGAAATTCCCTTTATTGTGAGGTAAAAATGCTGAAATTCCCCTTATTTTGGAACAAAATGCAGAAATTTCCCTTATTTTTGGACTAAAAGACAGAAATTCCTTTTATTTGTGGCAAAAAGGCAGAAATTTCTTTTATTTGGGGGAAAATTGCAGAAATTTCACTTATTTCAGGGCATAATTCAAAAATTTCTTTTATTTCGGGGCAAAATGACAGAAATTCCGTTTATTTTTGGGTAGAAAGGCAGAAATTTCACTTATTTTGAGGTTAAAAGGCCGACATTCCTCTTATTTTGTGGCAAAAATGAAGAAATTTCCCTTTTTTGTGGCAGAAGGTATACATTCCCCTTATTTTCGGGCAAAAAGGCAGAAATTCCCCGTATTTTGGAGCAAAATTGCAGAAATTCCCCTAATTGCGGGGCAAAAAGGCAAAAATTCCCTATATGTTAGGGCAAAAGTCAGATATTCTTTTTATTTTGGGGCAAAACTCAAAATTCCAATTATATTGGGGCAAAATTCCAGAAATTTCCCTTATTTGGGGCAAAATTGCCGAAATTTCACTTATTTTGGGGCAAAATTGCAGAAATTTCACTTATTTCAGGGAAAAAGGCAGAAATTTTCCTTATTTTGGGGCAAAAAGGCAGAAATTCTTAATATTTTGTGGCAAAAATGCTTAAATTCCCATTATTTTGAGGTATAAAGGCTGAAATTCCCCTTATTTGAAAGCAAAATTCCAGAACTTTCCCCTATTTTGGGGCAAAATTCCAGAAATTCCACTTATTCTGAGGCAAAATTCCAGAAATTTCCCTTATTTTGGGGCAAAATTCCAGATATTTCCCTTATTTTAGGGCAAAATTGCAGAAATTTCACGTATTTCATGGAAAAAAGCCAGAAATTTTCCTTATTTTGGAGCAAAAAGGCAGAAATTCCTAATATTTTGTGGCAAAAATGCAGAAATTCCCCTTATTTTGAGGTAAAAAGGCTGAAATTTCCCTTATTTGGGGGCAAAAAGGATAAATTTCCCTTATTTTGGGGCAAAAAGACAGAAATTCCCCTTATTTTGTGGCAAAAAGGCAGAAATTTCTTTTATTTTGTGGAAAAATTGCAGAAATTTCACTTATTTCAGGCAAAAAAAGGCAGGAATTTTCCTTATTTTGGGGCAAAAAGGCAGAAATTCCTAATATTTTGTGTCAAAAAGGCAAAAATTGCTCTTATTTTGGGGCAAAATTGCAGAAATTTCACTTATTTCAGGGCATAATTCAAAAATTCCTTTTATTTTGGGGCAAAAAGACAGAAATTCCGTATATTTTTGAATAAAAAGGCAGAAATTTCACTTATTTTGAGGTTAAAAGGCAGAAATTCCTCTTATTTTGGGGCAAAAATGAAGAAATTTCCCTTTTTTGTGGCAAAAGGTATACATTCCTCTTATTTTTGGGAAAAAAAGCAGAAATTCCCCATATTTTGGAGCAAAATTGCAGATATTCCCCTAGTTGTGGGGCAAAAAGGCAGAAATTCCCTATATGTTGGGGCAAAAACACAGAAATTCTTTTTATTTTGAGGTAAAACTCAAAAATTCCATTTATTTTGGGGAAAATTCCAGAAATTTCCCTTATTTTGGGGAAAAATTGCAGAAATTTCACTTATTTGGGGGAAAATTGCAGAAATTTCAATTATTTCAGGGAAAAAAGGCAGAAATTTTTAATATTTTGGAGTAAAATTGCAGAAATTCTCAATATTTTGTGCCAAAAATGCAGAAATTCCCCTTATTTTGAGGTAAAAAGGCTGAAATTCCCCTTATTTCGGGACAAAAAGGCAGAAATTTCCCTTATTTTTGGGCAAAATAACAGAAATTCCTTTTATTTTGTGGCAAAAAAGAAGAAATTTCTTTTATTTTGGGGCAAAATTGCAGAAATTTCACTTATTTCAGGGCATAATTCAAAGATTCCTTTTATTTTGGGGCAAAAAGACAGAAATTCCCCTAATTTTGTGGCAAAAAGGCAGAAATTTCTTTTATTTTGGGGAAAAATTGCAGAAATATCACTTATTTCAGGGCATAATAAAAAAATTCCTTTTATTTTGGGGCAAAAAGACAGAAATTCCGTTTATTTTTGGGTAAATGGCAGAAATTTCACTTATTTTGAGGCAAAAATGCAGAAATTCCTCTTATTTTGGGGCAAAAATGAAGAAATTCCTTTTTTTGTGGCAAAAGGTATACATTATTTTTATTTTCGGGCTAAAAAGCAGAAATTCCCCGTATTTTGGAGCAAAATTGCAGAAATTCCTCTAATTGTGGGGCAAAAATGCAGAAATTCCATATATGTTGGGGCAAAAAGACAGAAATTCTTTATTTTGGGGCAAAACTCAAAAATTCCATTTATTTTGGGGAAAATACCAGAAAGTTCCCTTATTTTGGGGCAAAATTGCAGAAATTTCACTTATTTTGGGGCAACGTTGCAGAAATTTCACTTATTTCAGGAAAAAAAGGCAGAAATTTTTGATATTTTGGAGCAAAATGGCAGAAATTCTCAATATTTTGTGGCAAAAATGCAGAAATTCCCCTATTTTGAGGTAAAAAGGCTGAAATTCCCCTTATTTCGGAACAAAAAGGCAGAAATTTCCCTTATTTTGGGGCAAAATTGCAGAAATTTCACTTATTTCAGGGAAAAAAGGCAGAAATTTTCTTATTTTGGGGCAAAAAGTCAGAAATTCCTAATATTTTGTGGCAAAAATGCAGAAATTCCCCTTATTTTGTGTCAAAAAGGCAGAAATTTCTTTTATGTTGGGGCAAAATTGCAGAAATTTCCCTTATATCAGGGCAAAATTCAAAAATTCCTTTATTTTGGGGCAAAAGAACAGAAATTCAGTTTATTTTTGGGTAAAAAGGCAGAAATTTCAATTATTTTGAGGTAAAAAGACAGAAATTTCTATTATTTTGGGGCAAAAATATAGAAATTTCCCTTTTTTGTGGCAAAAGGTATACATTCCCCTTATTTTTGGAAAAAAAAAAGCAGAAATTCCCTGTATTTTGGAGCAAAATTGCAGAAATTCCCTTAGTTGTGGGGCAAAAAGGGAGAAATTCCTTATTTGTTGGGGCAAAAAGACAGAAATTCTCCTTATTTTGGGACAAAACTCAGAAATTCCACTTATTTTGGGGCAAAATTGCAGAAATTTCAATTATTTTGGGGCAAAATTGCAGAAATTTCCTTTATTTCAGGGAAGAAACACAGAAATTTTCCTCATTTTGGGGCAATAAGGCAGAAATTCCTAATATTTTGTGGCAAAAATGCAGAAATTCCCCTTATTTTGTGTCAAAAATTCAGAAATTTCCCTTATTTTGGGGCAAAATTGAGAAATTGCACTTATTTCAGGGTATAATTCAAAAATTCCTTTTATTTTGGGGCAAAAAGACAGAAATTCCTTTTATTTTTGGGTAAAAAAGGCAGAAATTTTACTTATTTTGAGGTAAAAAGGCAGAAATTCCTCTTATTTTGGGGCAAAAATGAAGAATTTTCCCTTTTTTGTGGCAAAAGGTATACATTCCCCTTATTTTCGGGCTAAAAAGCAGAAATTCCCTGTATTTTGGAGCAAAATTGCAGAAATTCTTCTAATTGTCGGGCAAAAATGCAGAAATTCCCTATATGTTGGGGTAAAATAACAGAAATTCTTTTTATTTTGGGGCAAAACTCAGAAATTCCACTTATTTTGGGGCAAAATTCCAGAAATTTCCTTTATTTTTGGGCAAAATTGCAGAAATTTTACTTATTTTGGGGCAAAATTCCAGAAATTTCACTTATTTTGGGGCAAAATTGCAGAAATTTCACTTATTTCAGGGAAAAAAGGCAGGAATTTTCCTTATTTTGGGGCATAAAGGCAGAAATTCCTAATATTTTGTGTCAAAAAGGCAGAAATTGCTCTTATTTTGGGGCAAAATTGCAGAAATTTCACTTATTTCAGGGCATAATTCAAAAATTCCTTTTATTTTGGGGCAAAAGGCAGAAATTCCGTTTATTTTTGAATAAAAAAGCAGATATTTCACTTATTTTGAGGTCAAAAGGCAGAAATTCCTTTTATTTTGGGGCAAAAATGAAGAAATTTTCCTTTTTTGTGGCAAAAGGTATACATTCCTCTTATTTTTGGGAAAAAAAGCAGAAATTTTCCGTATTTTGGAGCAAAATTGCCGATATTCCCCTAGTTGTGGGGCAAAAAGGCAGAAATTCCCTATATGTTGGGGCAAAAACACAGAAATTCTTTTTATTTTGGGGTAAAACTCAGAAATTCCATTTATTTTGAAGAAAATTCCAGAAATTTCCTTTATTTTGGGGCAAAATTGCAGAAATTTCAGTTATTTTGTGGCAAAATGGCAGGAATTTCAATTATTTCAGGAAAAAAGGCAGAAATTTTCAATATTTGGTAGTAAAATTGCAGAAATTCTCAATATTTTGTGCCAAAAATGCAGAAATTCCCCTTATTTTGAGGTAAAAAGTCTGAAATTCCCTTTATTTCGGGACAAAAAGGCAGAAATTTTCCGTATTTTTGGGCAAAATAACAGAAATTCCTTTTATTTTGGGGTAAAACTCAGAAATTCCATTTATATTTATTTAGGGGCAAAATTCCAGAAATTTCACTTATTTCAGGGTAATAAGTCAGAAATACCCCTTATTATTGGGCAAAAAAGACAGAAATTCCCTTTGTTTTGGGGGAAAAAGACAGAAATTCCACTTATTTAGAGGCAAAAAAGGCAGAAATTCCCCTTATTTTGGATCAAAAATGAAGAAATTTCCCTTTTTTATGGCAAAAAAGGTATGCATTCCCCTTATTTTCGGGCAAAAAGGCAGAAATTCCCCGTATTTTAGAACAAAATTGCAGAAATTCCCCTAATTTTGGGGCAAAGGGCAGAAATTCCCTTTATTTTGGTGCAAAAATCAGAAATTCCTCTTATTTTGGGGCAAAATTCCAGAAATTTCCTCTATTTTGGGGCAAAAAGGCAGAAATTCCTTATATTTTGTGGCAAAAATGCTGAAATTCCCTTTATTTTGAGGTAAAAAGGCTGAAATTCTTTTTATTTGGGGGTAAAATTCCAGAAATTTCCCTTATTTGTGGCAAAAAGGCAGAAATTTCTCTAAATTTGTGGCAAAATTGCAGAAATTTCACTTATTGCAGGGCATAATTCAAAAATTCCTTATATTTTGGAGGAAGAAGACAAAAATTCCGTTTATTTTTCAATAAAAATGCAGAAATTTCACTTATTTTGATGTTAAAAGGCAGAAATTCCTTTTATTTTGGGGCAAAAATGAAGAAATTTCCTTTTTTGTGGCAAAAGGTATACATTCCTCTTATTTTTGGGAAAAAAAGCAGAAATTCCCCGTATTTTGGAGCAAAATTGCAGAAATTCCCCTAGTTGTGGGGCAAAAAGGCAGAAATTCTCTATTTATTGGGTCAAAAGGACAGAAATTCTCCTTATTTTGGGGCAAAACTCAAAAATTCCACTTATGTTGGGGCAAAATTCCAGAATTTTCACTTATTTCAGGGTAATAAGTCAGAAATCCCCTTATTATTGGGCAAAAAAGACAGAAACTTCCTTTGTTTTGGGGTAAAAAGACAGAAATTTCAATTTTTTAGAGGCAAAAAGGCAGAAATTCCCCTTATTTTGGAGCAAAAATGAAGAAATTTTTTTTATGGCCAAAAGGTATGCATTCCCCTTATTATCAGGCAAAAGGGCAAAAATTCCTTGTATTTTGGAACAAAATTGCAGAAATTCCCCTAATTTTGAGGCAAAAGGCAGAAATTCCATTTATTTTGGTGCAAAAATCAGAAATTCCCCTTATTTTGTGACAAAATTCCAGAAATTTCCTTTATTTTGGGGCAAAATTGCAGGAATTTACCTTATTTTGAGGTAAAATTGCAGAAATTTCCCTTATTTTGTGGTAAAATTGCTGAAATTTCAAATATTTCATGGCAAAATGGCAGAAATTCCCCTTATTTTGTGGCAAAAAATGAAATCCCTAATTTTTGGCTAAAATTGAAGAAATTTCACTTATTTTGGGACAAAAAGACAGAAAATCCACTTAATTTCGTGCATAAAGGCATAAATGACCCGTATTTTGGAGCAAAATTGCAGAAATTCCCCTAATATTGGTGCAAAAATGCAGAAATTCCCTTTATTTGGGGCAAAAAGGCAGAAATTCTCCATATGTTTGTGCAAAAAAGCTGAAATTCCCTTTATTTTGAGGTAAAATGTTGAAATTCCCCATATTTGGGTTCAAAACGCAGAAATTCCCCAAATTTTGGGGCAAAAAGGCACAAATTTCCCTTATTTTCAGGCAAAAATGCAGAAATTTCATTTATTTCAGGGCAAAAAGTCAGAAATTCCCTTTATTTTGGGGCAAAAAGCAGAAATTTCTTTTATTATGGTACAAAATTGAAGAAATTTTCATTATTTTGGAACAATAAGCAGAAATTCCCCATATTTTGGGGCAAAAGGCAGAAATTTTTTTTATTTTGAGGTAAAATGCAGAAATTCCCCTTATTTAGAGGTAAAATGCAGAAATTCTTCAGATATTGGGGGGAAATGCAGAAATTCCCTTTATTTTGGAGCTAAAAGGCAGAAATTCCCCATATTTTGAAGCAAAATTGCAGAAATTCTCATAATGTTCAGGCAAAAAGGCAGAAAATCTCCTTATTTTGGGGCAAAAAGACAGAAAATCTCCTTTTTTCGGGAGCAAAAATCAAAAATTCCCCTTATTTTGGGGCAAATTGCAGAAATTTTCTTGACATTGGCGCAAAATTGCAGAAATTTCCCTTATTTTGGGGCAAAATTGCAGAAATTTCACTTATTTCAGAGAAAAGGCCGAAATTTTCTTATTTTGGGGCAAAAAGGCAAAAATTTCTTTTATTTTCGAACAAAATTGCAGAAATTTTTTTTATCTTGGGTCAAAAAAGCAGAAATTCCCCATATTTTGGGGCAAAAAGGCAGAAATTCCCCTTATTTTGAGGTAAATAGCCTGAAATTCCCCTTATTTTTGGGCAAAAAGTCAGAAATTTCCCTTATTTTGGGGGAAAAGACAGAAATTTCATTTATTTTGGGGGAAAAGGCAGAAATTTCACTTATTTTGAGTCAAAAAGGCGGAAAATCCCCTTATTTTCGGGCAAAAATGAAGAAATTTCCTTTTTTTATGGCAAAAACGTATACATTCCTATTATTTTCGGGCAAGAAGGCAGAAATTCCCCGTATTTTGGAGCAAAATTGCAGAAATTTCCCTAATAATGTGGCAAAAAGGCAGAAATTCCCATTATTTTGGGGTAAAACTGCATAAATTTCACTTATTTTGCGGCAAAATGCAGAAATTTTCCTTATTTTCGGTGAAAAAGGCAGAAAATCTCCGTATTTTGGAGCAAGATTAAAGAAATTCACCTAATTTTGGGGTAAAAAATACAGTAATTTTCTTTATTTTTGGTCAAAAAAGCAGAAATTCTCCTTATTTTGGGGCAAAAGGCAGAAATTCCCCTTATTTTAGGGCAAAATTGCAGAAATTTCCTTTATTTGTAGGCAAAAAACAGAAATTCCTTTTACTTTGGGGCAAAAATGTAGAAATTTCCAATTTTTGTGGCAAAAAAATATGCATTCCCCTTATTTTCGTTCAAAAGGCAGAAATTCCCCGTATTTTGGAGCAAAATGGCAGAAATTCTCCTTATTTTGGGGCAAAATGTGAAATCCCTAATTTTTGGCTAAAATTGAAGAAATTTCACTTATTTCGGGACAAAAAGGCAGAAATTCCACTTAATTTCGGGCATAAAGGCAGAAATGACCCGTATTTTGGAGCAAAATTGCAGAAATTCCTTTAATATTGGTGCAAAAATGCAGAAATTCCCTTTATTTTGGGGCAAAAAGGCAGAAATTCTCCATATTTTGGTGCAAAAAGTCTGAAATTCCTTTTATTTTAAGGTAAAATGCTGTAATTCCCCATATTTTGGAGCAAAAGGCAGAAATTCCTTTTATTTTGGGACAGAAAGGCACAAATTTCTATTATTTTCGGGCAAAATTGCAGAAATTTCATTTATTTCATGGCAAAAATCAGAAATTTCCCTTATTTTGGGGTAAAAAGCAGAAATTTCTGTTGTTATGGTACAAAATTGAAGAAATTTTTTTTATTTTGGAACAAAAAGGCAGAAATTCCCCGTATTTTGGGGCAAAAGGCAGAAATTCTTCTTATTTTGAGGTAAAATGCAGAAATTCCCCTTATTTAGAGGTAAAATGCAGAAATTCCCCAAATATTGGGGAAAAGTGCAGAAATTCCCTTTATTTTGGGGCAAAAAGGCAGAAATTCCCTGTGTTTTGAAGCAAAATTGCAGAAATACTCATAATTTTCGCGCAAAAAGGCAGAAATTCTCCTTATTTTGGGGCAAAAAGACAGAAAATCGTTTATTTTCGGGAACATAAAGTCAGAAATTCCCCTTATTTTGGGGCAAAATTGCAGAAATTTTCTAAACATCGGGGCAAAATTGCAGAAATTTCCCTTATTTGAGGGTAAAATTGGAGAAATTTCACTTACTTCAGAAAAAAGGCAGAAATTTTCTTATTTTGTGGCAAAAAAACAATTTCTTTTTTTGGTACAAAATTGCAGAAATTTTTCTTATTTTGGGGCAAAAAGGCAGAAATTCCCCATATTTTGGGGCAAAAAGGCAGAAATTCCCCTTATTTTGAAATAAATAGGCTGAAATTCCCCTTATTTTCGGGCAAAAAGTCAGAAATTCCCCTTATTTTAAGGCAAAAAGACAGAAATTTCATTTACTTTTGGGGAAAAGGCAGAAATTGCACTTATTTTGGGTCAAAAAGGCGGAAAATCCCCTTATTTTCAGGCAAAAATGAAGAAATTTCCCTTTTTTATGGCAAAAAGGGATACATTCCTTTTATTTTCGGGCAAAAAGGCAGAAATTCCTCGTATTTTGGAGCAAAATTGCAGAAATTCCCCTAATTTGTGGCAAAAAAACAGAAATTCCCCTTATTTTGGCTTGAAACTGCAGAAATTTCACTTATTTCGCGGCAAAATGCAGAAATTCCCCTTATTTTCAGCGAGAAAGGCAGAAAATCCCCGTATTTTGGAGCAAAATTGTAGAAATTCCCCTAATTGTGGGGCAAAAATGCAGAAATTCCCTATATGTTGGGGCAAAAAGACAGAAATTCTTCTTATTTTGGGGCAAACCTCAGAAATGCCACTTATTTTGGGGCAAAATTCTAGAAATTTCCCTTATTTTGGGGCACAATTGCAGAAATTTCACTTATTTTGGGGCAAAATTGAAGAAATTTCACTTATTTCAGGGAAAAAAGGCAGAAATTTTCCTTATTTTGGGGCAAATGCAGAAATTCCTAATATTTTGTGGCAAAAATGCCGAAATTCCCCTTATTTTGAGGTAAAAAGGCTGAAATTCCCCTTATTTGGGGGCAAAAAGGCAGAAATTTCCCTTATGTTGAGGCAAAATTGCAGAAATTTCACATATTTCAGGGTAATAAGTCAGAAATTTCCCCTATTTTGGGGCAAAAAAGACAGAAATTCTTTTTGTTTTGGGGGAAAAAAACAAATTCTACTTATTTAGAGGCAAAAAGGCAGAAATTTCCCTTATTTTGGAGCAAAAATGAAGAAATTTCCCTTTTTTATTGCAAAAAGGTATGCATTCCCCTTATTTTCGGGCAAAAAGGCAGAAATTCCCCGTATTTTGGAGCAAAATGGCAGAAATTCCCCCTATTTTGGGGCAAAAAGATGAAATCCCTAATTTTTGGCTAAAATTGAAGAATTTTCACTTATTTCGGGACAAAAACGCAGAAATTCCACTTAATTTTGGGCATAAAGGCAGAAATGACCCGTATTTTGGAGCAAAATTGCAGATATTCTCCTAATATTGGTGCAAAAATGCAGATTCCCTATATTTTGGGACAAATAGGCAGAAATTCTCCATATTTTGGTGCAAAAAGACTGAAATTCCCCTTATTTTGAGGTAAAATGCTGAAATTCCCCATATTTTGGGGCAAAAGGCAGAAATTCCCTTTATTTTGGGGCAAAAAGGCACAAATTTCCCTTATTTTCAGGCAAAATTGCAGAAATTTCATTTATTTCAGGGCAAAAAGTCAGAAATTCCCCTTATTTTGGGGCATAAAGCAGAAATTTCTTTTGTTATGGTACAAAATTGAAGAAATTTTTTTTATTTTAAAACAAAAAGGCAAAAATTCCCCATATGTTGGGGCAAAAGGCAAAAATTCTTCTTATTTTGAGGTAAAATGCAGAAATTCCCCTTATTTAGTGGTAAAATGCAGAAATTCCCCAAATATTGGGGAAAATGCAGAAATTCCCTTTATTTTGTGGCTAAAAGACACAAATTCCCTGTATTTTAGTGCAAAATTGCAGAAATTTCCCTTATTTGAGGGCAAAAAAACAGAAATTCCTCTTACTTTGGGGCAAAAATTAAAAAATTTCCTTTTTTTATGGCAAAAAGGTATGCATTCCCCTTATTTTCAGGCAAAAAGGCAGAAATTCTCTGTATTTTGGAGCAAAATTGCAGAAATTTTCCTTATTGTGGGGCAAAAAGTCAGAAAAAATCCCTATATGTTGGGGCAAACCTCAGAAATTCCACTTATTTTGGGGAAACTTTTTAGAAATTTCTCTTATTTTGGGGCAAAATTGCAGAAATTTCACTTATTTTCGGGCAAGATTGAAGAAATTTCACTTATTTCAGGAAAAAAAGGCAGAATTTTTCCTTATATTGGGGCAAAAAGGCAGAAATTCCTAATATTTTGTGGTAAAATGCAGAAATTCCCCTTATTTTGAGGTAAAAAGGCTGAAATTCCCCTTATTTGGAGGCAAAAAGGGAGAAATTTCTCTTATGTTGGTAGAAAGTTGCAGAAATTTCACTTATTTCAGGGTAATAAGGCAGAAATTCCCCTTATTTTGGGCCAAAAAAGACAGAAATTCCTTGTGTTTTGGGGGAAAAAACAGAAATTCAACTTAATTAGAGGCAAAGAGGCAGAAATTCCCCTTAATTTGGAGCAAAAATGAAGAAATTTCCCTTTTTTATGACAAAAAGGTATGCATTCCCCTTATTTTCGGGCAAAAAGGCAGAAATTCCCCGTATTTTGGAGCAAAATTGCAGAAATTCCCCTAATTTTGAGGCAAAAGGCAGAAATTCCCTTTATTTTGGGGCAAAAATCAGAAATTCCCCGTATTTTAGGACAAAATTCCAAAAATTTTCTTTATTTTGGAGCAAAATTGCAGAAATTTACCTTATTTAGGGGCAAAATTGCTGGAATTTAACTTATTTGGGGCAAAATTGCAGTAATTTCACTTATTTTCAGGTAAAAAGGCTGAAATTTCCTTTATTTTGCGGCAAAAAGGGAGAAATTCCCTTTATTTTGGAGCAAAATTGCAGAAATTTTCCATACTTTGAGGCAAAAAGGCAGAAATTCCTTATATTTTGTGGCAAAAAGGCAGAAATTTCCCTTATTTTGAGGTAATAAGGCTGAAATTCCCCTTATTTTGGGGCAAAAAGGCAGAAATTCCCCTTATTTTGTGGTAAAATTGCAGAAATTTCAAATATTTCAGGGCAAAATGGCTAAATTTCCACTTATTTTGGGGCAAAAAGATGAAATCCCTAATTTTTGGCTAAAATTGAAGAAATTTCACTTATTTCGGGACAAAAAGGCAGAAATTCCACTTAATTTCAGGCAAAAAGGCAGAAATGACCCGTATTTTGGAGCAAAATTGCAGAAATTCCCCTATTATTGGTACAAAAATGCAGAAATTCCCTTTATTTTGGGGCAAAAAGGCAGAAATTCTCCATATTTTGGTGCAAAAAGGCTGAAATTTCCCTTATTTTGAGGTAAAATGCTGAAATTCCACATATTTTGGGGCAAAGGCAGAAATTCCCCTTAATTTGGGGCAAAAAGGAACAAATTTCCCTTATTTTCGGGCAAAATTGCAGAAATTTCATTTATTTCAGGGCAAAAAGTCAGAAAGTCCCCTTATTTTGGGGCAAAAAGCAGAAATTTCTTTTATTATGATACAAAATTGAAGAAATTTTCGTTATTTTTGAACAAATGCAGAAATTAGCTATATTTTGGAGCAAAAGGCAGAAATTCTTCATATTTTGAGGTTAAATGCAGAAATTCCCCTTATTTAGAGGTAAAATGCAGAAATTCCCCAAATATTGGGGGAAAATTCAGAAAATCCCTTTATTTTGGGCTAAAAAACAGAAATTTCCCGTATTTTAAAGGAAAATTGCAGAAATTCTTATAATTTTCGGGCAAAAAGGCAGAAATTCTCTTTATTTTGGGTCAAAAAGACAGAAATTCTCCTTATTTTGGGGAAAAACTCAGAAATTCCACTTATTTTGGGGCAAAATTCCAGAAATTTCCCTTATTTTGGGGCAAAATTGCAGAAATTTCACTTATTTTGGGGAAAAATTGCAGAAATTTCACTTATTTTAGGGTAATAAGTCAGAAATTCCCCTTATTATTGGGCAAAAAAGACAGAAATTCCCTTTGTTTTGGGGAAAAAGACAGAAATTCCACTTATTTAGAAGCAAAAAGGCAGAAATTCCCCTTATTTTGGAGCAAAAATGAAATTTCCCTTTTTTATGGCCAAAAGGTATGCATTCCCCTTATTTTCGGGCAAAAATGCAGAAATTCCCTGTATTTTGGAACAAAATTGCAGAAATTTCCCTAATTTTGAAGCAAAAGGCAGAAAATCCCTTTATTTTGGTGCAAAAATCAGAAATTCCCCTTATTTTGGGGCAAAATTCCAGAAATTTCCTTTATTTTGGGGCAAAATTGCAGGAATTTACCTTATTTTGAGGTAAAATTTCAAAAATTTCACTTATTTTCAGGTAAAAAGTCTGAAATTTCCTTTATTTTGGAGCAAAAAGGGAGAAATTCCCCTTATTTTGGGGCAAAAAAAGCAGAAATTCCTTATATTTTGGGGCAAAAAGGCATAAATTCCTTATATTTTGTGGCAAAAATGCAGAAATTCTCCTTTTTTTGAGGTAAAAAGGCTGAAATTCCCCTTATTTTGAGGCAAAAAGGCAGAAATTTCCCTTATTTTAAGGTAAAATTGGTGAAATTTCAAATATTTCATGGCAAAATGGCAGAAATTCTTTTTATTTTGGGGCAAAAAATGAAATCCCTAATTTTTGGCTAAAATTGAATAAATTTCACTTATTTTGGGACAAAATGGCAGAAATTCCACTTAATTACGGGTAAAAAGGTAGAAATGACCCGTATTTTGGAGCAAAATTGCAGAAATTCCCCTTATATTGGTGCATAAATGCAGAAATTCCCTTTATTTGGGGCAAAAAGGCAGAAATTCTCCATATTTTTGCAAAAAGGCTGAAATTCCCTTTATTTTGAGGTAAAATGCAGAAATTCACCAAATATTGTGGGAAAATGCAGAAATTCCCTATATTTTGGAGCTAAAAGGCAGAAATTCCCCATATTTTGAAGCAAAATTGCAAAAATTCTCATAATATTCGTGCAAAAAGGCAGAAATTCTCCTTATTTTGGGGTAAAAAGACAGAAAATCTCCTTTTTTCGGGAGTAAAAATCAGAAATTCCCCTTATTTTGGGGCAAAATTGCAGAAATTTCCTTGACATTGGGGCAAAATTGCAGAATTTTCCCTTATTTTGGGGCAAAATTGCAGAAATTTCACTTATTTCAGAGAAAAGGCAGAAATTTTTTATTTTGGGGCAAAAAGGCAGAAATTTCTTTTATTTTCGAACAAAATTGCAGAAATTTTTCTTATTTTGGGTCAAAAAGGCAGAAATTCCCCATATTTTGGGGAAAAAAGGCAGAAATTCTTCTTATTTTGGGGAAAAAAGACAGAAATTTCATTTATTTTGGGGGAAAAGGCAGAAATTTCAGTTATTTTGAGTCAAAAATCGGAAAATCCCCTTATTTTCGGGCAAAAATGAAGAAATTTCCCTTTTTTATGGCAAAAAGGTATACATTCCTATTATTTTCGGGCAAGAAGGCAGAAATTCCCCGTATTTTGGAGCAAAATTGCAGAAATTCCCCTAATTTTTTGGCAAAAAGGCAGAAATTCCCCTTATTTTGGGGTAAAACTGCATAAATTTCACTTATTTCGCGGCAAAATGCAGAAATTCCCCTTATTTTCGGCGAAAAAGGCAGAAAATCCCCGTATTTTGGAGCAAAATTGAAGAAACTCACCTAATTTTGGGGTAAAAAATACAGTAATTTTCTTTATTTTTGGGTAAAAAGGCAGAAATTCTTTTTATTTTGGGGAAAAAGGCAGAAATTCCCCTTATTTTAGGGCAAAATTGCAAAAATTTCCCTTATTTGTGGGCAAAAATCACAAATTCCTCTTACTTTGGGGCAAAAATGAAGAAATTTCCAATTTTTATGGCAAAAAGTTATGCATTCCCCTAATTTTCGTTCAAAAGGCAGAAATTCCCCGTATTTTGGAGCAAAATTGCAGAAATTCCCCTAACTGTGGGGTAAAAAGGCAGAAATTCCCTATATGTTGGGGCAAAAAGACAGAAATTCTCATTATTTTGGGGTAAACCTCAAAAATTCCACTTATTTTGGGGCAAAATTTCAGAAATTTCCCTTATTTTGGGGCAAAAATGCAGAAATTTCACTTATTTCAGGAAAAAAAGGCAGAAATTTTCCTTATTTTGGGGCAAAAAGGCAGAAATTCTTAATATTTTGTGGCAAAAATGCAGAAATTCCCTTTATTTTGAGGTAAAATTGCTGAAATCCCCTTATTTGGGGGCAAAAAGGCAGAAATTTCCTATATGTTGGGGCAAAATTGCAGAAATTTCACTTATTTCAGGGTAATAACTCAGAAATTCCCCTTATTTTGAGGCAAAAAGACAGAAATTCCCTTTGTTTTGGGTGGAAAAGACAGAATTTCCACTTATTTAGAGGCAAAAATGCAGAAATTCCCCTTATTTTGGAGCAAAAATGAAGAAATTTCCCTTTTTTATGGCAAAAAGGTATGCATTCCCCTTATTTTCGGGCAAAAAGGCAGAAATTCCCAGTATTTTGCAGCAAAATGGCAGAAATTCTCCTTATCTTGGGGCAAAAAGATGAAATCCCTAATTTTTGGCTAAAATTGAAGAAATTTCACTTATTTCGGGCCAAAAAGGCAGAAATTCCACTTAATTTCGGGCATAAAGGCAGAAATGACCCGTATTTTGGAGCAAAATAGCAGAAATTCCCCTAATATTGGTGCAAAAATGCAGAAATTCCCTTTAATTTGGGGCAAAAAGGCAGAAATTCTCCATATTTTAGTGTAAAAATTCTGAAATTCCCCTTATTTTGAAGTAAAATGCTGTAATTCCCCATATGTTGGAGCAAAAGGCAGAAATTCCTTTTATTTTGGGGCGAAAAGGCACAAATTTCCCTTATTTTCGGGCAAAATTGCAGAAATTTCATTTATTTCATGGCAAAAAGTCAGAAATTTCCCTTATTTTGGGGTAAAAAACAGAAATTTCTATTGTTATGGTACAACATTGAAGAAATTTTCCTCATTTTGGAACAAAAAGGCAGAAATTCCCCGTATTTTGGGGCAAAAGGCAGAAATTCTTTTTATTTTGAGGTAAAATGCAGAAATTCCTCTTATTTAGAGGTAAAATGCAGAAATTCCCCAAATATTGGGGAAAAATGCAGAAATTCCCTTTATTTTGGGGCAAAAAGGCAAAAATTCCCTGTGTTTTGAAGCAAAATTGCAGAAATTCTCATAATTTTCGCGCAAAAAGGCAGAAATTCTCTTTATTTTGGGGCAAAAAGACCGAAAATCTTTTTTTTTCGGGAACATAAAGTCAGAAATTCCCCTTATTTTGGGGCAAAATTGCAGAAATTTCCTTTATATTGGGGCAAAATTGCAGAAATTTCCGTTATTTTGGGGCAAAATTGGAGAAATTTCACTTATTTTAGAAAAAAGGCAGAAATTTTCTTATTTTGGGGCAAAAAAACAAAGATTTCTTTTTTTGGTACAAAATTGCAGAAATTTTCTTATTTTGGGGCAAAAAGGCAGAAATTCCTTTTATTTTGAAGTAAATAGGCTGAAATTCCCCTTATTTTCGGGCAAAAAGTCAGAAATTCCCCTTATTTTAAGGCAAAAAGACAGAAATTTCATTTATTTTTGGGGAAAAGGCAAAAATTGCACTTATTTTGAGTAAAAAAGGCGGGAAATCCCCTTATTTTCAGGCAAAAATGAAGAAATTTTTCTTTTTATGGCAAAAAGGTATACATTCCTTTTATTTTTGGGCAAAAAGGCAGAAATTCCCCGTATTTTGGAGCAAAATTGCAGAATTTCCTTTAATTTGTGGCAAAAAGGCAGAAATTCCCCTTATTTTGGCTTGAAACTGCAGAAATTTCACTTATTTCGCGGCAAAATGTAGAAATTTCCCTTATTTTCAGCGAAAAAGGCAGAAAATCCCCATATTTTTGAGCAAAATTGCAGAAATTCCCCTAATTGTGGGGCAAAAAGGCAGAAATTTCCTATATGTTGGGGCAAAAAGACAGAAATTCTCCTTATTTTGGGGCAAACCTCAGAAATTCCACTTATTTTGGGGTAAAGTTCCAGAAATTTCACTTATTTTGGGGCAAAATTGCAGAAATTCTCCTAATTTTGGGGCAAAATTGCAGAAATTTCACTTATTTCAGGAAAAAAAGGCAGAAATTTTCCTTATTTTGGGGAAAAAAGGCCGAAATTCCTAATATTTTGTGGCAAAAATGCAGAAATCCCCTTTATTTTGAGGTAAAAAGGCTGAAATTCCCCTTATTTGGGGGCAAAAAGGCAGAAATTTCCCTTATGTTGGGGTAAAATTGCAGAAATTTCACATATTTCAGGGTAATAAGTCAGAAATTCCCCTTATTTTGAAGCAAAAATGAATGAAATTCCCTTTGTTTTGGGGGAAAAAAACAAATTCTACTTATTTAGAGGGAAAAAGGCAGAAATTTCCCTTATTTTGGAGCAAAAATGAAGAAATTTCCCTTTTTTATGGCAAAAAGGTATGTATTCCCCTTATTTTCGGGCAAAAAAGCAGAAATTTCCTGTATTTTGGAGCAAAATGGCAGAAATTCCCCTTATTTTTGGGCAAAAAGATGAAATCCCTAATTTTTGGCTAAAATTGAAGAAATTTCACTTATTTAGGGACAAAAAGGCAGAAATTCCACTTAATTTTGGGCATAAAGGCAGAAATGACACGTATTTTGGATTAAAATTGCAGACATTCTCCTAATATTGGTGCAAAAAATGCAGAAATTCCCTTTATTTTGGGGCAAACAGGCAGAAATTCTCCATATTTTGGTGAAAAAGGCTGAAATTTCTCTTATTTTGATGTAAAATGCAGAAATTCCTTATATTTTGGGGCAAAAGGCAGAAATTCCCCTTATTTTGGGGCAAAAAGGCACAAATTTCCCTTATTTTCAGGCAAAATTGCAGAAATTTCATTTATTTCAGGGCAAAAAGTCAAAAATTCCCCTTATTTTGGGGCAAAAAGCAGAAATTTCTTTTGTTATGGTACGAAATTGAAGAAATTTCCCTTATTTTGGAACAAAAAAGCAAAAATTCCCCATATTTTGGGCCAAAAGGCAGAAATTCTTCTTATTTTGAGGTAAAATGCAGAAATTCCCCTTATTTAGTGGTAAAATGCAGAAATTACCCAAATATTGGGGGAAAATGCAGAAATTCCTTTTATTTTGGGGCTAAAAGACAGAAATTCCCTGTATTTTAGGGCAAAATTGCAGAAATTTCCCTTATTTGAGGGCAAAAAACAGAAATCCCCCTTACTTTGGGGCAAAAATTAAAAAATTTCCTTTTTTATGGCAAAATGTGTGCATTCCCCTTATTTTCGGGCAAAAAGGCAGAAATTCTCTGTATTTTGGAGCAAAATTGCAGAAATTCCCCTTATTGTGGGGCAAAAATTCAGAAATTAACTATATGTTGGGGCAAAAAGACAGAAATTCTCTTTATTTTGGGGCAAACCTCAGAAATTCCACTTATTTTGGGGCAAATTTCCAGAAATTTCTCTTATTTTGGGGCAAAATTGCAGAATTTTCACTTATTTTGTGGCAAGATTGAAGAAATTTCACTTATTTCAGGAAAAAAAGGCAGAAATTTTCCTTATTTTGGGGCAAAAAGAAAGAAATTCCTAATATTTTGAGGTAAAATGCAGAAATTTCCCTTATTTTGAGGTAAAAAGGCTGAAATTCCCCTTATTTGGAGGCAAAAAAGTGAAATTTCTCTTATGTTGGTACAAAATTGCAGAAATTTCACTTATTTCAGGGTAATAAGTCAGAAATTTCTCTTATTTTGGGGCAAAAAATACAGAAATTCCCTTTGTTTTGGGGGATAAAGACAGAATTTCCACTTATTTAGAGGCAAAGAGGCAGAAATTCCCCTTATTTTGGAGCAAAAATGAAGAAATTTCCCTTTTTTTGGCAAAAAGGTATGCATTCCCCTATTTTCGGGCAAAAAGGTATGCATTCCCCTTATTTTCGAGCAAAAAGGCAGAAATTCCCCTAATTTTGGGGCAAAAGTCAGAAATTCCCTTTATTTTGGGGCAAAAATCAGAAATTCCCTGTATTTTGGGACAAAATTTCAAAAATTTCTTTATTTGGGGCAAAATTGCAGAAATTTACCTTATTTAGGGGCAAAATTGCAGAAATTTAACTTATTTGGGGCAAAATTGCAGTAATTAGACTTATTTTCAGGTAAAAAGGCTGAAATTTTCTTTATTTTGGGGCAAAAGGGGAGAAATTCCCCTTATTTTGGGGCAAAATTGAAGATTTTTATTTTAGTTTGAGGCAAAAAGGCAGAAATTTTCCTTATTTTGTGGTAATAAGGCTGAAATTTCCCTTATTTGTGGGCAAAAAGGCAGAAATTTTCCTTATTTTGTGGTAAAATTGCAGAAATTTCAAATATTTCAGGGCAAAATGGCAGAAATTCCACTTATTTTGGGGCAAAAAGATGAAATCCCTAATTTTTGGCTAAAATTGAAGAAATTTCACTTATTTCGGGACAAAAAGGCAGAAATTCCACTTAATTTCGGGCAAAAAGGCAGAAATGACCCGTATTTTAGAGCAAAATTTCAGAAAATCTCCTAATGTTGGTGCAAAAATGCAGAATTTCCATTTATTTTTGGGCAAAATACAGAAATTTTCCATATTTTGGTGCAAAAAGTCTGAAATTCCCCTTATTTTGAGGTAAAATGCTGAAATTCCCCATATTTTGGGGCAAAGGCAGAAATTCCCCTTAATTTGGGGAAAAAAAGGCACAAATTTCCCTTATTTTCGGGCAAAATTGCAGAAATTTCATTTATTTCAGGGCAAAAAGTCAGAAATTCCCATTATTTTGGAACAAAAAGCAGAAATTTCTTTTATTATGATACAAAATTGAAGAAATTTTTCTTATTTTTGAACATAAAGGCAGAAATTAGCCATATTTTGGGGCAAAAGTCAGAAATCCTTCTTATTTTGAGGTAAAATGCAGAAATTCCCCTTATTTAGAGGTAAAATGCAGAAATTCCCCAAATATTGGGGGAAAATTCAGAAAATCCCTTTATTTTGGGCTAAAAGGCAGAAATTCCCCGTATTTTAAAGCAAAATTGCAGAAATTCTCATAATTTTCGGGCAAAAAGGTAGAAATTCTCCTTATTTTGGTGCAAAAAGACAGAAAATCTCCTTTTTTTGGGAGCAAAAAGTCAGAAATTCCTCTTATTTTGAGGAAAATTGTAGAAATTTCCTTTACATTTGGCAAAATTGCAGAAATTTCCCTTATTTTGGGGCAAAATTGCAGAAATTTCACTTATTTCACGAAAAAAAAAGCAGAAATTTTCTTATTTTGGGGCAAAAATGCAGAAATTTCTTTTATTTTGGTTCCAAATTTCAGAAATTTTTCTTATTTTTGGGCAAAAAGGCAGAAATTTTCCATATTTTGGGGCAGAAATTCAGAAATTCCCATTATTTTGAGGTAAAAAGGCTGAAATTCCCCTTATTTTGGGGCAAAAAGGCAGAAATTCTTCTTATTTTGGGGCAAAAAGCATACATTTACCTTATTTTGGGGAAAAATTTTAGAAATTTAACTTATTTCAGGGCAAAACGTCAGAAATTCCGCTTATTTTGGGGCAAAAAGACAGAAATTTTGTTTATTTTGTTGGAAAAGTCAGAAATTGCACTTATTTTTTGTCAAAAATGCGGAAAATCCCCTTATTTTAGGGTAAAAATGAAGAAATTTCCCTTTTTTATGGCAAAAAGGTATACATTCCCTTTATTTTCGGGCAAAAAGGCAGAAATTCCCCGTATTTTGGAGCAAAATTGCAGAAATTCCCATAATTTTGGGGCCAAAAATGCAGAAATTCCCCTTATTTTGGGGTAAAACTGCAGAAATTTCACTTATTTCGCGGCAAAATGGCAGAAATTCCCCTTATTTTCGGCGAAATATGCAGAAAATCCCCGTATTTTGGAGCAAAATTGCAGAAATTCACCTAATTTAGGGGTAAAACATGCAGTAATTTTCTTTATTTGGGGGCAAAAAGGTAAAAATTCCTCTTATTTTGGGGCAAAAGGCAGAAATTCCCTTATTTTAGAACAAAATTGCAGAAATTTCCCTTATTTGGAAACAAAACACAGAAATTCCCTTTATTTTGGGGCAAATTTGCAGAAAATTCCTTTATTATGGAAAAAAATTAAAGAAATTTCTTTTATTTTAATGCAAAATTGCAGAAATTTCACTTATTTCAGAGAAAAAAAGCAAAAATTTTTCTTATTGTGGGGCAAAAAGGCAGAAATTCCCATTATATTGGGGCAAAAAGGCAAAAATCCCCTTTTTTGGGATAAAATTGCAAAAATTTCTCTTGTTTGGGAGCAAAAACGCAGAAAATCCCTTTAATTTCGGGCAAAAAGGCAGAAATTCCTTGTATTTTGGAGCAAAATTGCAGAAATTCCCCTAATATTGGGGAAAAATGCAGAAATTCCCTTTTTTTGGGGCAAATCGGAAGAAGTTCCTCTTATTTTCGGGAGAAGAGGCTGAAATTTCCTGTATTTTGAAGCAAAATTGCAGAAACTTCCCTAATTTTGGTGCAAAAAGGCAGAAATTCCCCTCATTTTGGGCAAAAAGACACAAATTTCCCTTTTTTTCGGGCAAAATTGCAGAAATTTCATTTATTTCAGGGCAAAAAGTCAGAAATTACTTTTATTTTGGTACAAAATTGAAGAAATTTTCCTTATTTTGGAACAAAAATTCAGAAATTCCCCATATTTTGGGCAAAAGGCAGAAATTCCCCTTATTTTGAGGTAAAAAGCTGAAATTCCCGTTATTTGGGGGAAAAAGGCAGAAATTCCCTTTACTTTGTTGAAAAAGGAGGAAATTCCTGTTAACTGGGGCAGAAAAGCAAAAATTTTTCTTATTTGGGGGCAATAGGCAGAAATTCCCCATATTATGTGGCAAAAAGGCAGAAATTCCCCTTATTTGGAGGTAAAATGCTGAAATTCTCCTTATTTTGGCAAAAAGGCAGAAATTCTTCTTATTTCGTGGCAAAATTGCAGAAATTTCACTTATTTTAGGGAAAAAAGTCAGAAATTTGCCTTATTTTGGGGCAAAAAGCAGAAATTCTTGTAATTTTGGGGCCAAAAACAGAAATTCCCCTTATTTTGGGAAAAATTGCGGAAATTTCAAATATTTCAGGGCAAAAAGGCAGAAATTCCACTTTATTTCGGGCAATAAGGTTAAAATTCCCTGTATTTTGGAGCAAAATTTCAGAAATTCCCCTAATATTGGTGCAAAAATGCAAAAATTCCCTTTATTTTGTTGCAATAAGGCAGAAATTCCACGTATTTTGAGCAAAATTGCACATATTCCCCTAATTTTGAAGGAAAATGCAGAAATTAACATTATTTTGGGGCAAAAAGACAGAAATTCTCCTTATTTCAGGGCAAAAAGTCAGAAATTCCCCTTATTTTGGGGCAAAATTACAAAAATTTTACTTATTTCAGGGAAATAACGTGGAAATTTCTCTTATTTTGGGACAAAATGCAGAAATTACTTTTATTTTGTTACAATATTGCAGAAATTTTCTTTATTTTGGGGCAAAAATACAGAAATTTTCCATATTTTAGGGCAAAAAGGCAGAGATTCCCATTATTATGAGTTAAAAAGGCTGAAATTCCCCTTATTTTGGGGCAAAAAGGCAGAAATTTTCCTTATTTTGTGGTAAAACTGCAGAAATTTCAAATATTTCAGGGCAAAATGGCAGAAATTCCACTTATTTTGGGGCAAAAAGATGAAATCCTTAATTTTTGGCTAAAATTGAAGAAATTTCACTTATTTTGGGACAAAAAGGCAGAAATTCCACTTAATTTCAGGCAAAAAGGCAGAAATGACCCGTATTTTGGAGCAAAATTGCAGAAATTCCCCTAATATTGGTGCAAAAATGCAGAAATTCCCTTTATTTTGGGGCAAAATGCAGAAATTCTCCATATTTTGGTGCAAAAAGGCTGAAATTTCCCTTATTTTGAGGTAAAATGATGAAATTCCCCATATTTTGGGGCAAAGGCCGAAATTCCCCTTAATTTGGGGAAAAAAGGCACAAATTTCCCTTATTTTCGGGCAAAATTGCAGAAATTTTATTTATTTCAGAGCAAAAATTCAGAAATTCCCCGTATTTTGGTGCAAAAATCAGAAATTTCTTTTATTATGATACAAAATTGAAGAAGTTTTCCTTATTTTTGAACGTAAAGGCAGAAATTAGCCATATTTTGGGGCAAAAGGCAGAAATCCTTCTTATTTTGAGGTAAAATGCAGAAATTCCCCGCATTTAGAGGTAAAATGCAAAAATTCCCCAAATATTGGGGTAAAATTCAGAAAATCCCTTTATTTTGGGCTAAAAGGCAGAAATTACCCGTATTTGAAAGCAAAATTGCAGAAATTCTCATAATTTTCGGGCAAAAAGGCAGAAATTCTTTTTATTTTGGGGCAAAAAGACAGAAAATCTCCTTTTTTTGGGAGCAAAAAGTCAGAAATTCCTCTTATTTTGAGGAAAATTATAGAAATTTCCTTTACATTTGGCAAAATTGCAGAAATTTCCCTTATTTTGGGGCAAAATTGCAGAAATTTCACTTATTTCAGGAAAAAAAAAGCAGAAATTTTCTTATTTTGGGGCAAAAAGGCAGAAATTTCTTTTATTTTGGTTCCAAATTTCAGAAATGTTTCTTATTTTTGGGCAAAAAGCCAGAAATTTTCCATATTTTGGGGCAGAAATGCAGAAATTCCGATTATTTTGAGGTAAAAAGGCTGAAATTCCCCTTATTTTGGGGCAAAAAGGCAGAAATTCCCCTTATTTTGGGGCAAAAAGCATACATTTACCTTATTTTGGGGAAAAATTTTAGAAATTTAACTTATTTTAGGGCAAAACGTCAGAAATTCCGCTTATTTGGGGGCAAAAAGACAGAAATTTTGTTTATTTTTAGGGAAAAGTCAGAAATTGCACTTATTTTTTGTCAAAAATGCGGAAAATCCCCTTATTTTAGGGTAAAAATGAAGAAATTTCCCTTTTTTATGGCAAAAAGGTATACATTCCCTTTATTTTCGGGCAAAAAGGCAGAAATTCCCCGTATTTTGGAGCAAAATTGCAGAAATTCCCATAATTTTGGGGCCAAAAATGCAGAAATTCCCCTTATTTTGGGGTAAAACTGCAGAAATTTCACTTATTTTGCGGCAAAATGGCAGAAATTCCCCTTATTTTCGGCGAAATATGCAGAAAATCCCCGTATTTTGGAGCAAAATTGCAGAAATTCACCTAATTTTGGGGTAAAACATGCAGTAATTTTCTTTATTTGGGGACAAAAAGGTAAAAATTCCTGTTATTTTGGGGCAAAAGGCAGAAATTCCCTTATTTTAGAACAAAATTGCAGAAATTTCCCTTATTTGGGGACAAAACACAGAAATTCCCTTTATTTTGGGGCAAAATTGCAGAAAATTCCTTTATTATGGAAAAAAATTGAAGAAATTTCTTTTATTTTAATGCAAAATTGCAGAAATTTCACTTATTTCAGAGAAAAAAAGCAAAAATTTTTCCTATTGTGGGGCAAAAAGGCAGAAATTCCCATTATATTGGGGCAAAAAGGCAGAAATTCTTCTTATTTGGGATAAAATTGGATAAATTTTTCTTGTTTGGGGGCAAAAACGCAGAAAATCCCCTTAATTTTGGGCAAAAAGGCAGAAATTCCTTGTATTTTGTAGCAAAATTGCAGAAATTCCCCTAATATTGGGGAAAAATGCGGAAAATCCCTGTATTTGGGGCAAATCGGAAGAAGTTCCTCTTATTTTCGGGAAAAGAGGCAGAAATTTCCTGTATTTTGAAGCAAAATTGCAGAAACTCCCCTAATTTTTGGGCAAAAAGGCAGAAATTCCCTTTCTTTTGGGGCAAAAAGTCAGAAATTCCCCTTATTTTGGGGCAAAAAGACAGAAATTTCGTTTATTTTTGGAGAAAAGGCAGAAATTGAACTTATTTTGAGTAAAAAAGGCGGAATATCCCCTTATTTTCGGGCAAAAATGAAGAAATTTCCCTTTTTAATGGCAAAAAGGTATACATTTTCTTTATTTTCGGGCAAAAAGGCAGAAATTCCCCGTATTTTGGAACAAAATTTCAGAAATTCCCCTAATTTTGGGGCAAAAAGGCAGAAAATCCCCTTATTTTGTGGTAAAACTGCAGAAATTTCACTTATTTCGCGGCAAAATGGCAGAAGTTTTTCTTATTATTGGCGAAAAAGGCAGAAAATTCCTGTATTTTGGAGCAAAATTGCAGAAATTCACCTATTTTTGGGGTAAAAAATACAGTAATTTTCTTCATTTTGGGGCAAAAAGGCAGAAATTCTCCTTATTTAGGGGCAAAAGGCAGAAATTCCCCTTATTTTAGGGCAAAATTGCAGAAATTTCCCTTATTTGGGGCAAATATGCAGAAATTTCACTTATTTTTAGGTAAAAAGGCTGAAATTTCCTTTATTTTGAGGCAAAATAGGAGAAATACCTTTTATTTTGGGGCAAAATTGCAGAAATTTCCCTTATTTGGGGACAAAAAACAGAAATTCCCTTTATTTTGGGGAAAATTGCAGAAAATTCCTTTATTATGTAAAAAAATTGCAGAAATTTCTTTTATTTTAAGGCAAAATTGAAGAAATTTCACTTATTTCAGAGAAAAAAAGCAAAAATTTTTCTTATTGTGGGGCAAAAAGGAAGAAATTCCCATTATTTTGGGGCAAAAAGGCAGAAATTCACCTTATTTTGGGGTAAAATTGCAGAAATTTCCCTTGTTTGGGGGCAAAAACGCAGAAAATCCCCTTAATTTCAGGCAAAAAGGCAGAAATTCCCCGTATTTTGCAGCAAAATTGCAGAAATTCCCCTAATATTGGGGCAAGAATGCAGAAATTCCCTTTATTTGGGGCAAATCGGAAAAAGTTCCCCTTATTTTCGGGAAAAGAGGGAGAAATTTCCTGTATTTTGAAGCATAATTGCAGAAACTCCCCTAATTTTGGGGCAAAAAGGCAGAAATTCCCTTTATTTTGGGGCAAAAATACAGAAATTCTCCTTATTTCGGGGCAAAAATCAGATTTCCCTTATTTTCGGGCAAAATTGTAAAAAATTTTTTTTATTTTGGTACAGAATTGCAGAAATTTTTCTTATTTTGTGGCAAAAAGGCAGAAATTCCCCATATTCTGTTGCAAAAAGGCTGAAATTCCCTTAATTTTGAGGTAAAATGCTGAAATTCCCTATATTTTGGGGCAAAATGGCAGAAATTCCCCTCATTTTGAGGCAAAAAGACACAAATTTCCTTTTTTTTCGGGCAAAATTGCAGAAATTTCAATTATTTCAGGGCAAAAAGTCAGAAATTACTTTTATTTTGGTACAAAATTGAAGAAATTTTCCTTATTTTGGAACAAAAAGTCAGAAATTCCCCATATTGTGGACAAAAGGCATAAATTCCCCTTATTTTGAGGTAAAAAGCTGAAATTCCCGTTATTTTGGGGCAAAAAGGCAGATATTCCCTTTACTTTGTGGCAAAAAGGAAAAAATTCCTGTTAATTGGGGCAGAAAAGCAAAAATTTTTCTTATTTGGGGGCAATAGGCAGAAATTCCCCATATTTTGTGGCAAAAAGGCAGAAATTCCCCTTATTTGGAGGTAAAATGCTGAAATTCCCCTTATTTTGGCAAAAAAACACAAATTCCCCTTATTTTGGGGCAAAATTGCAGAAATTTAACTTATTTCAGTGCAAAAAGTTAGAAATTTGCCTTATTTTGGGGCAAAAAGCAGAAATTCTCCTAATTGTGGGGCCGAAAACAGAAATTCCCCTTATTTTTGGGTAAAATTGCGGAAATTTCAAATATTTCACGGCAAAAAGGCAGAAATTCCACTTTATTTCGGGCAATAAGGTTGAAATTCCCCGTATTTTGGAGCAAAATTTCAGAAATTCCCCTTATATTGGTGCAAAAATGCAAAAATTCCCTTTATTTTGGTGCAATAAGGCAGAAATTCCCCGTATTTTGAGCAAAATTGCACATATTCCCATAATTTTGAAGGAAAATGCAGAAATTCACATTATTTTGGGGCAGAAAGACAGAAATTCTCCTTATTTCAGGGCAAAAAGTCAGAAATTCCCCTTTTTTGGGGCAAAATTACAGAACTTTCACTTATTTCAGAGAAAAAACGCGGAAATTTCTCTTATTTTGGGACAAAAATTCAGAAATTACTTTTATTTTGGTACAAAATTGCAGAAATTTTCTTTATTTTGGGGCAAAAATACAGAAATTTTCCTTATTTTAGGGCAAAAAGGCAGAGATTCCCATTATTATGAGGTAAAAAGGCTGAAATTCCCCTTATTTGGGTGCAAAAAGGCAGAAATTTTCCTTATTGCGTGGCAAAATGGCAGAATTTTCACTTATTTCAGGGTAATAAGTCAGAAATTCCCCTTATTTTGGGGCAAAAAAGACAGAAATTTCCTTTGTTTTGGGGGAAAAAGACAGAAAATCCACTTATTTAGAGCCTAAAAGGCAGAAATTCCCCTTATTTTGTAACAAAAATGAAGAAATTTCCCATTTTTATGGCAAATAGGTATGCATTCCCCTTATATTCAGGCATAAAGGCGGAAATTCCCCGTATTTTGGAGCAAAATTGCAAAAATTCCCTTAGTTTTGGGGCAAAAAAACAGAAATTCTCTATTTGTTGGGGCAAAAAGACAGAAATTCTCCTTATATTGGGGCAAAACTCAGAAATTCCACTTATTTTAGAGCAAAATTGCAGAAATTTCCCTTATTTTGGGGCAAAATTGCAGAAATTTCCCTTAATTTGGGGCACAATTGCAGAAATTTCACTTATTTCAGGGTAATAAGTGAGAAATTTTCCTTATTTGGGGCAAAAGGCAGAAATTCCTAATATTTTTTGGCAAAAATGCAGATATTCCCCTTATTTTGAGGTAAAAAGGCTGAAATTCCTTTTATTTGGTTGCAAAAATGCAGAAATTTCCCTTATTTTGGGGCAAAATTGCAGAAATTTCACTAATTTCAGGGTAATAAGTCAGAAATTCCCCTTATTTTGGGGCAAAAAAGACAGAAATTCCCTTTGTTTAGGGGGAAAAAGAAAGAAATTCCACTTAATTAGAAGCAAAAAGGCAAAAATTCCCCTTATTTTGGAGCAAAAATGAAGAAATTTCCCTTTTTTATGGCAAAAAGGTATGCATTTCTTTTATTTACAGGCAAAAGGCAGAAATTTCCCGTATTTTGGAGCAAAATTGCAGAAATTCCCCTAATTTTATGGCAAAAGGCAGAAATTCCCTTTATTTTGGAGCAAAAATCAGAAATTTCCTTAATTTTGGGGCAAAATTGCAGGAATTTACCTTATTTTGGGGCAAAATTGCAGAAATTTCACTTATATTCAGGTAAAAAGGCTGAAATTTCTTTTATTTTGAGGCAAAAAGGGAGAAATACCTTTTATTTTGAGGCAAAATTGCAGAAATTTCCCTTATTTGGGGACAAAAAACAGAAGTTCCCCTTATTTTGGGGCAAATTGCAGAAAATTCCTTTATTATGGGGAAAAATTGGAGAAATTTCTTTTATTTTAAGGCAAAATTGCAGAAATTTCACTTATTTCAGAGAAAAAAAGCAAAAATTTTTCTTATTGTGTGGCAAAAGGCAGAAATTCCCATTATTTTGGGGCAAAAAGGCAGAAATTCACCTTATTTTGGGGTAAAATTGCAGACATTTCAGATATTTCAGGGCAAAATGGCAGAAATTCCCCTTATTTGGGATATAATTGCAGAAATTTCCCTTGTTTGGGGGCAAAAACGCAGAAAATCCCCTTAATTTCAGGCAAAAAGGAAGAAATTCCCCGTATTTTGGAGCAAAATTGCAGAAATTCCCCTAATATTGGGGCAAGAATGCAGAAATTCCCTTTATTTGGGGCAAATCGAAAAAAGTTCCCCTTATTTTTGGGAAAAGAGGCAGAATTTTTTGTATTTTGAAGCAAAATTGCAGAAACTCCCCTAATTTTGGGGCAAAAAGGATGAAATTCCCTTTATTTTGGGGAAAAAATACAGAAATTCTCCTTATTTCGGGGCAAAAATCAGATATTTCCCTTATTTTCGGGCAAAATTGTAAAAATTTCTTTTATTTTGGCACAGAATTGCAGAAATTTTTTTTATTTTGTGGCAAAAAGGCAGAAATTTCCCTTATTGTGGGGCAAAATGGCAGAATTTTCACTTATTTCAGGGTAATAAGTCAGAAATTCCCCTTATTTTGGGGCAAAAAAGACAGAAATTTCCTTTGTTTTGGGGGAAAAAGACAGAAATTCCACTTATTTAGAGCCAAAAAGGCAGAAATTCCCATTATTTTGTAACAAAAATGAAGAAATTTCCCTTTTTTATGGCAAATAGGTATGCATTCCCCTTATATTCGGGCATAAAGGCAGAAATTCTTTATATTTTGGAGCAAAATTGCAGAAATTCCCTTAGTTGTGGGGCAAAAAGGCAGAAATTCCCTATTTGTTGGGGCAAAAAGACAGAAATTCTCCTTATATTGGGGCAAAACTCAGAAATTCCACTTATTTTGGGGCAAAATTCCAGAAATTTCCCTTATTTTGGGGCAAAATTTCAGAAATTTCCCTTATTTTGGGGCACAGTTGCAGAAATTTCACTTATCTCATGGTAATAAGTGAGAAATTTTCCTTATTTGGGGCAAAACGTAGAAATTCCTAATATTTTTTGGCAAAAATGCAGATATTCCCCTTATTTTGAGGTAAAAAGGCTGAAATTCCCTTTATTTGATTGCAAAAATGCAGAAATTTCCCTTATTTTGGGGCAAAATTGCAGAAATTTCACTTATTTCCTGGTAAAAAGTCAGAAATTTTTCTTATTATGGGGCAAAAAAGACAGAAATTCCCTTTGTTTTGGGGGAAAAAGAAAGAAATTCCACTTACATAGAAGCAAAAAGGCAGAAATTCCTTTTATTTTGGAGCAAAAATGAAGAAATTTCCCTTTTTTATGGCAAAAAGGTATGCATTTCTCTTATTTTCAGGCAAAAAGGCAGAAATTCCCCGTATTTTGGAGCAAAATTGCAGAAATTACCCTAATTTTGGGGCAAAAGGCAGAAATTCCCTTTATTTTGCAGCAAAAATCAGAAATTTCCTATATTTTGGGGCAAAATTGCAGGAATTTACCTTACATTGGGGCAAAATTGCAGATATTTCCCTTATTTGGGGCAAAATTGCAGAAATTTTACTTATTTTCAGGTAAAAAGGCTGAAATTTCCTTTATTTTGAGGCAAAAAGGGAGACATTCCTAATATTTTGGGGCAAAATTGCAGAAATTTTCTTTACTTTGTGGCAAAAAGGCAGAATTTCCTTATATTTTGGGGCAAAAATGCAGAAATTCCCCTTATTTTGGGGTAAAATTGTAGAAATTTCAAATATTTCAGGGCAAAAAGTCAGAAATTCCCCTTATTTTGGGGCAAAAAGACAGAAATTTCATTTATTTTTGGGGAAAAGGAAGAAATTGCACTTATTTTGAGTCAAAAAGGCGGAAAATCCCCTTATTTTCGGGCTAAAATGAAAAAATTTCCCTTTTTAATGGCAAAAAGGTATACATTCCCTTTATTTTCAGGCAAAAGGCAGAAACTCCCCGTATTTTGGAGCAAAATTGCAGAAATTCCCCTAATTTTGGGGCAAAAAGGCAGAAAATCCCCTTATTTTGTGGTAAAACTGCAGAAATTTCACTTATTTCGCGGCAAAATGGCAGAAATTCTCCTTATTATTGGCGAAAAAGGCAGAAAATCCCTGTATTTTGGAGCAAAATTGCAGAAATTCACCTGATTTTGGGGTAAAAAAATACAGTAATTTTCTTTATTTTAGGGCAAAAAGGCAGAAATTCTCATTATTTAGGGGCAAAATGCAGAAATTCCCCTCATTTTAGGGCAAAATTGCAGAAATTTCTCTTATTTGGGGGCAAAAAACATAAATTCCCCTTATTTTTGGGCAAAATTGCAGAAATTTCCCTTATTATGGGGAAAAATTGCAGAAATTTTCCTTATTTTAGGGCAAAATTGAAGAAATTTCACTTATTTCAGAGAAAAAAAGGTAAAATTTTTCTTTTTTGGGGGCAAAAAGGCAGAAATTCCCATTATTTTGGGGCCAAAAGGCAGAAATTCACCTTATTTTGGGGTAAAATTGAAGAAATTTCACATATTTCAGGGCAAAAAGGCAGAAATTTTCCTTTTTTGGGGCAAAATTGCAGAACTTTCACTTATTTCAGGGTAATAAGTCAGAAATTTTCTTTATTTTGTGGCAAAAAAGACAGAAATTCCTTTTGTTTTTGGGGAAAAGACAAAAATTCCACTTACTTAGAGGCAAAAAGGCAGAAATTCCCCTTATTTTGGAGCAAAAATGAAGAAATTCCCCTTTTTTATGGCAAAAAGGTATGCATTCCCCTTATTTTCGGGCAAAAAGGCAGAAATTCCCCGTATTTTGGAGCAAAATTGCAGAAATTCCCCTAATTTTGGGGCAAAAGGCAGAAATTATCTATATTTTGAGGCAAAAATCAGAAATTTCTTTTATCTTGGGGCAAAATTCCAGAAATTTCCTTTATTTTAGGACAAAATTGCATAAATTTCCCTTATTTGGGGCAAAATTGCAGAAATTTCACATATTTTCAGGTAAAAAAACTGAAACTTCCTTTATATTGGTGCAAAAAGTGAAATTTTCCTTATTTTGGGGCAAAATTGCAGAAATTTTCCTTATTTTGGGGCAAAAAGGCAGAAATTCCTTATATTTTGGGGCAAAATGGCAGAAATTCCCCTTATTTTGAGGTAATAAGACTGAAATTCCTCTTATTTTGGAGCAAAAAGGCAGAAATTCCCCTTATTTTTGGGTAAAATTGCAGAAATTTCAAATATTTCAGGGCAAAATGGCAGAAATTCCCCTTTTTTTGGGGCAAAAAGACAAAATCCCTAATTTTTGGCTAAAATTGAAGAAATTTCACTTATTTCGGGACAAAAAGGCATAAATTCCACTTAATTTCTTGCATAAAGGCAGAAATGACCTGTATTTTGGAGCAAAATTGCAGAAATTCCCCTAATATTGGTGCAAAAATGCAGAAATTCCCTTTATTTTGGGGGCAAAAAGGCAGAAATTTCCCTTATTTTGAGGTAAAAAGGCTGAAATTCCCCTTATTTTGAAACAAAATGTCAGAAATTCACCTTATTTTTGGAAAAAAGAGAGAAATTTCGTTTATTTTTGGGCAAAAGGCAGAAATGGCACTTATTTTGAGTCAAAAAGTTAGAAAATCCCCTTATTTTGGAGCAAAAATGAAGAAATTTCCTTTTTTTATGGCAAAAAGGTATATATTCCCTTTAATTTCGGGCAAAAAGGCAAAAATCCCCGTATTTTGGAGTAAAATTGCAAAAATTCACCTAATTTAGGGGTAAAAAATACAGTAATTTTTTTTACTTTGGGGCAAAAAGGCAGAAGTTCTCCTTATTTTGGGGCAAAAAGCAGAAATTCCCCTTATTTTTGGCAAAATTGCAGAAATGTCCCTTATTTGGGGGCAAAAAACAGAATTTCCCTGTATTTTGGGGCAAAATTGCAGAAAATTCCCTTATTATAGGGAAAAATTGCAGAAATTTCCCTTATTTAAGGGCAAAATTGCAGAAATTTCACTTATTTCAGAGAAAAAAAGCAAAAATTTTTCTTATTTTGGGGCAAAAAGGCAGAAATTGCCATTATTTTGGGGCAAAAAGGCAGAAATTCACCTTATTTTGGGGTAAAATCTCAGAAATTTCACAGATTTCAGGGTAAAATGGCAAAAATTTCCCTTATTTTGAGGAAAAAATGAAGAAATTTTTTTTATGGCAAAAAGGTATGCATTCTCCTTATTTTCGGGCAAAAAGGCAGAAATTCCCCGTATTTTGGAGCATAATTGCAGAAATTCCCCTAATTGTGGGGCAAAAAGGCAGAAATTCTCCTTATTTTAGGGCAAAACTCAGAAATTCCACTTATTTTGGGGCAAAATTCCAGAAATATTACTTATTTTGGGGCAAAATTGCAGAAATTTCACTTACTTTGGGGCAAAATTGCAGAAATTTCACTTATTTCAGAGAAAAAAGGCAGAAATTTTCCTTATTTTGGGGCAAAAAGGCAGAAATTCCTAATATTTTGTGGCAAAAATGAAGAAATTCCCGTTATTTTGAGGTAAAAAGGCTGAAATCCACCTTATTTGGGGGCAAAAAGGCAGAAATTTCCCTTATATTGGGGCAAAATTGCAGAAATTTCACTTATTTCAGGGTAATAAGTCAGAAATTTTCCTTATTTTAGGACAAAAAAGACAGAAATTCCACTTATTTAGAGGCAAAAAGGCAAAAATTCCCCTTATTTTGGAGCAAAAATGACGAAATTTCCCTTTTTATTCCAAAAAGTTATGCATTCTTCTTATTTTCGGAAAAAAGGCAGAAATTCCCCATATTTTGGGGCAAAATGCAGAAATTCCAAATATTGGGGCAAAAAGGCACAAATTTCCCTTATTTCCGGGCAAAATTGCAGAAATTTCATTTATTTCAGGGCAAAAAGTTAAAAATTCCCCTTATTGTGGGGCAAAAAGAAGAAATTTCTTTTATTATAGTACAAAATTGAAGAAATTTTCTTTATTTTGGAACAAAAAGGCAGAAATTCCCCATATTTTGGAACAAAAGGCAGAAATTCTTCTTATTTTGAGGTAAAATGCAGAAATTCCTTTTATTTAGAGGTAAATTACAGAAATTCCCCAAATATTGGGGGAAAATGCAGAAATTCCCTATATTTTGGGGCTAAAAGGCTGAAATTCCCTATATTTTGAAGCAAAATTGCCGAAATTCTCATAATTTTCGGGCAAAAAGGCAGAAAATCTCCTGTTTTCAGGAGCAAAAATCAGAAATTCCTCTTATTTTGGGGCAAAATTGCAAAAATTTCCTTTACATTGGGGCAAAATTTCAGAAATTTCCCTTATTTTGGGGCAAAATATCAGAAATTTCACTTATTTTTGGAAAAAAAGGCAGAAATTTTCTTATTTTGGGGCAAAAAGACAGAAATTTCTTTTATTTTGGTACAAAATTGCAGAAATTTTTCTTATTTTGGGGCAAAAAGCAGAAATTCCCCATATTTTGGGGCAAAAAGGAAGAAATTACCTTTATTTTTAGGTAAAAAGTCTGAAATTCCTTTTATTTTTGGCCAAAAAGTCAGATATTCCCTTTATTTTGGGGCAAAAAGATAGAAATTTCATTTATTTTTGGGGAAGACGCAAAAATTTCACTTATTTTGAGTCAAAAATGCGGAAAATTCTCTTATTTTCGGGCAAAAATGAAGAAATTTCCCTTTTTATGGCAAAAAGGTATACATTTTTTGTTATTTCAGGCAAAAAGGCAGAAATTCCCCGTATTTCTGAGCAAAATTACAAAAATTCCTCTAATTTCGGGGCAAAAAGGCAAAAATTCCCCTTATTTTGGGGTAAAACTGCAGAAATTTCACTTATTTTGTGGCAAAATGGCAGAAATTCTTTTTTTTGGCTAAAAAGGCAGAAAATCCCCGTATTATGGAGCAAAATTGCAGAAATTCACCTAATTTTGGAATAAATAATACAGTAATTTTACTTATTTAGGGGCAAAAGGGCAGAAATTCACCTTATTTTGAGGCAAAAGGCAGAAATTCCCCTTATTTTAGGGCAAAATTGAAGAAATTTTCCTTATTTGGGGGCAAAAAACAGAAATTCCCCATATTTTGGGGCAAAATTGCAGAAATTTAACTAATTATGGCGAAAAATTGCAGAAATTTCCCTTATTTTAGGGCAAAATTGCAGAAATTTCACTTATTTCAGAGAAAAAAAGCGAAATTTTTTCTTATTTAGGGGCAAAAAGGCAAAAATTCCCATTATTTTGGGGCAAAATGCAGAAATTTTTCTTATTTTGGGGCAAAAAAGACAGAAATTCTCTTTGTTTTGGGGGAAAAAGACAGAAATTCCACTTATTTAGAGGCAAAAAGGCAGAAATTCCCCTTATTTTGGAGCAAAAATGAAGAAATTTCCCTTTTTTATGGCAAAGGTAAACATTCCCCTTATTTTCATGCAAAAAGGCAGAAATCCCCCGCATTTTGGAGAAAAATTGCAGAAATTCCCCTAATTGTGGGGCAAGAAGGCAGAAATTCTTTATATGTTGGGGCAAAAAGACAGAAATTCTTCTTCTTTTGGGGCAAAACTCAGAAATTCCCCTTATTTTGGGGCAAAATTGCAGTAATTTCACTTATTTCAGAGAAAAAAGGCAGAAATTTTCCTTATTTTGGGGCATAAAGGCAGAAATTCCATAAATTTTGTGGCAAAAATGCAGAAATTCCCCTTATTTTTAGGTAAAAAGGCTGAAATTCCCCCTCTTTGGGGGCAAAAAGGCAGAATTTTCCCTTATATTGGGGCAAAATTGCAGAAATTTCACTTATTTCAGGGTAATAAGTCAGAAATTTTCCTTATTTTGGGGCAAAAAAGACAGAAATTCCCTTTGTTTTGGGGAAAAAAGACAGAAATCCACGTATTTAGAGGCAAAAAGGCAAAAATTCCCCTTATTTTGGAGCAAAAATGAAGAAATTTTCCTTTTTTATGGCAAATAAGTATGCATTCCCTTTATTTTCGGGCAAAAAGGCAGAAATTCCCCGTATTTTTGAGCAAAATTGCAGAAATTCCCCTAATTGTGGGGCAAAAAGGCAGAAATTCCCTATATGTTGGGGCAAAAAGAAAGAAATTCTCCTTATTTTGGGGCAAAATTCCAGAAATTTCCCTTATTTTGACACAAAATTGCAGAAATTTCACTTATTTTGGCAAAAAATTGAAGAAATTTCACTTATTTCAGAGAAAAAAGGCAGAAATTTTCTTTATTTTGAGGTAAAAAGGCTGAAATTCCCCTTATTTAGAAGCAATAAGGCAGAAAAACCCCTTATTTTGGGGTAAAATTTAAGAAATTTCAAATACTTCAGGGCAAAATGGCAGAAATTCCCCTTATTTTGGGGCAAAAAGATGAAATCCCTAATTTTTGGCTAAAATTGAAGAAATTTCACTTATTTCCGGACAAAAAGGCAGAAATTCCACTTAATTTCGGGCAAAAAGGCAAAAATGACCCGTATTTTAGAGAAAAATTGCAGAAATTCCCCTAATCTTGTGCAAAAATGCAAAAATTCCTTTTATTTTGGGGCAAAAAGGCAGAAATTCTCTATATTTTGGTGCAAAAATCAGAAATTTCCCTTATTTTGATGTAAAATGCTGAAATTCCCCATATTTTGGGGCAAAAGGTAGAAATTTCGCTTATTTTGGGGCAAATTTGCAGAAATTTCACTTATTTCAGGGTAATAAGTCAGAAATTTTTCTTATTTTTGGGCAAAAAAGACAGAAATTTCATTTGTTTTGGGGAAAAAAGACAGAAATTCCACTTATTTAGAGGCAAAAAGGCAAAAGTTCCCCTCATTTTGGAGCAAAAATGAAGAAATTTCCCTTTTTTATGGCAAAAAGTTATGCATTCTTCTTATTTTCGGACAAAAAGGCAGAAATTCCCCATATTTTGTGGCAAAAAGCAGAAATTCTTCTTATTTTGGGGCAAAATTGCAGAAACTTCCCTAATTGTGGGGCAAAAAACAGAAATTCCCCTTATTTTGGGGCAAAATTGCAGAAATTTCCTTTATTATGGGGAAAAATTGCAAAATTTACTTTTATTTTAGGGCAAAATTGCAGAAATTTCACTAATTGTGGGGCAAAAATGGAAATTCTTCTTATTTTGGGGCAAAACTAAGAAATTCCACTTATTTTGGGGCAAAATTGCAGAAATTTCCTTTATTTGGGGCAAAATTGCAGTAATTTCACTTATTTTCAGGTAAAAAGGCTGAAATTTCCTTTATTTTGGGGCAATAAAGGAGAAATTCCCCTTATTTTGGTGCAAAATTGCAGAAATTTCTCTTATTATGGGGCAAAAAGGCAGAAATTCTGTATATTTTGTGGCAAAAATGCAGAAATTCCTCTTATTTTGTGGTAAAAATGCTGCAATTCCCCTTATTTGAGAGCAAAAAGGCAGAAATTTCCTTTATATTGGGGCAAAATTGCAGAAATTCCCCTAATTGTGGGTCAAAAAGTCAGAAATTCCCTATATGTTGGGGCAAAAAGAAAGAAATTCTCCTTATTTTGGGGCAAAACTCAGAAATTCCACTTATTTTGGGGAAAATTTTAGAAATTTCCCTTATTTTGATGCAAAATTATAGAAATTTCACTTATTTTGACAAAAAAATGAAGAAATTTCACCTATTTCAGAGAAAAAAGGCAGAAATTTTCCTTATTTTGAGGTAAAAAGGCTGAAATTCCCATTATTTAGGGGCAAAAAGGCAGAAATTCCTCTTATTTTGGGGTAAAATTTAAGAAATTTCAAATATTTCAGGCAAAATGGCAGAAATTCCCCTTATTTTGGGGCAAAAAGATGAAATCCCCAATTTTTGGCTAAAATTGAAGAAATTTCACTTATTTCGGGACAAAAAAGGCAGAAATTCCACTTAATTTCGGGCAAAAAGGCAGAAATGACCCGTATTTTTGAGCAAAATTGCAGAAATTCCCCTAATATTGGTGCAAAAATGCAGAAATTCCCTTTATTTTGGGGCAAAAAAGCAGAAATCCTCCATATTTTGGTGCAAAAATCAGAAATTTCCCTTATTTTGATGTAAAATGCTGAAATTCCCCATATTTTGGGACAAAAGGCAGAAATTTCTCTTATTTTGGGGCAAATGTGCAGAAATTTCACTTATTTCAGGGTCCTAAGTCAGAAATTTTTCTTATTTTGGGGCAAAAAGACAGAAATTTTTTTTTGTTTTGGGGAAAAAAGACAGAAATTCCACTTATTTGGAGGCAAAAAGGCAAAAGTTCCCTTTATTTTGGAGCAAAAATGAAGAAATTTCCCTTTTTATGGCAAAAAAGTATGCATTCTTCTTATTTTCAGACAAAAAGGCAGAAATTCCCCATATTTTGGGGCAAAAGGCAGAAATTCTTCTTATTTTGGGGCAAAATTGCAGAACTTTCCCTAATTGTGGGGCAAAAAACAAAAATTCCCCTTATTTTGTGGCAAAATTGCAGAAATTTCTTTTATTTTAGGGCAAAATTGCAGAAATTTCACTAATTGTGTGGCAAAAAGGCAGAAATTCTCCTTATTTTGGGGCAAAATTAAGAAATTCCACATATTTTGCGGCAAAATTGCGGAAATTTCCCTTATTTGGGGCAAAATTGCAGTAATTTCACTTATTTTCAGGTAAAAAGGCTGAAATTTTCTTTATTTTGGGGCAAAAAAGGAGAAATTCCCCTTATTTTGGGGCAAAATTGCAGACATTTGCCTTATTATGGGGCAAAAAGTCAGAAATTCCGTATATTTTGTGGCAAAAATGCAGAAATTCCCCTTATTTTGAGTTAAAAAGGCTGAAATTCCCCTTATTTGGGAGCAAAAAGGCAGAAATTTCCCTTATATTGGGGCAAAATTGCAGAAATTTCACTTAATTCAGGGTAATAAGTCAGAAATTCCCCTTATTTTGGGGCAAAAAAGAGTGAAATTCCCTTTGTTTTGGGGGAAAAAGACAGAAATTCCACTTATTTAGAGGCAAAAAGGCAGAAATTCCCCTTATTTTGGAGCAAAAATGAAGAAATTTTTTTTATATGGCAAAAAAATATGCATTCCCCTTATTTTCGGGAAAAAGGCAGAAATTCCCCATATTTTGGAGCAAAATTGCAGAAATTCCCCTAATTGTGGGGCAAAAATGCAGAAATTTTTTATATGTTGGGGCAAAAAGACAGAAATTCTCCTTATTTTGGGGCAAAACTCAGAAATTCCACTTATTTTGGGGCAAAATTGCAGAAATTTCACTTATTTCTGAGAAAAAAGGCAGAAATTTTCCTTATTTTGGGGCATAAAGGCAGAAATTCCTAATATTTTGTGGCAAAAATGCAGAAATTCCCCTTATTTTGAAGTAAAAAGGCTGAAATTTCCTTTTTGGGGGCAAAAAGGCTGAAATTTCAATTATTTTGGGGAAAAATTCCAGAAATTACACTTATTTCAGGGTAATAAGTCAGAAATTCCCCTAATTTTGGTGCAAAAAAGTCATAAATTCCCTTTGTTTTGGGGTAAAAAGACAGAAATTCCACTTATTTAGAGGCAAAAAGGCAGAAATTTCTTTTATTTTGGTACAAAATTGCAGAAATTTTTCTTATTTTGGGGCAAAAAGCAGAAATTCCCCATATGTTGGGGCAAAAAGGAAGAAATTACCTTTATTTTGAGGTAAAAAGTCTGAAATTCCTTTTATTTTTGGCCAAAAAGTCAGATATTCTCTTTATTTTGGGACAAAAAGATAGAAATTTCATTTATTTTTGGGGAAAAGGCAAAAATTTCACTTATTTTGAGTCAAAAATGCGGAAAATTCTCTTATTTTCAGGCAAAAATGAAGAAATTTCCCTTTTTATGGCAAAAAGGTATACATTTTTTGTTATTTCAGGCAAAAAGGCAGAAATTTCCCGTATTTCTGAGCAAAATTACAGAAATTCCTCTAATTTCGGGGCAAAAAGGCAGAAATTCCCCTTATTTTGGGGTAAAACTGCAGAAATTTCACTTATTTCGCGGCAAAATGGCAGAAATTCCCCTTATTTTCGGCGAAAAAGGCAGAAAATCCCCGTATTATAAAGCAAAATTGCAGAAATTCACCTAATTTTGGAATAAATAATACAGTAATTTTATTTATTTAGGGGCAAAAGGGCAGAAATTCACCTTATTTTGAGGCAAAAGGCAGAAATTCCCCTTAGTTTAGGGCAAAATTGAAGAAATTTTCCTTATTTGGGGGCAAAAAACAGAAATTCCCCATATTTTGGGGCAAAATTGAAGAAATTTACCTAATTATGGGGAAAAATTGCAGAAATTTCCCTTATTTTAGGGCAAAATTGCAGAAATTTCACTTATTTCAGAGAAAAAAAGCAGAAATTTTCCTTGTTTTGGGGCATAAAGGCAGAAATTCCATAAATTTTGTGGCAAAAATGCAGAAATTCCCCTTATTTTGAGGTAAAAAGGCTGAAATTCCCCCTCTTTAGGGGCAAAAAGGCAGAATTTTCCCTTATATTGGGGCAAAATTGCAGAAATTTCACATATTTCAGGGTAATAAGTCAGAAATTTTCCTTATTTTGGGGCAAAAAAGACAGAAATTCCCTTTGTTTTGGGGAAAAAAGACAGAAATCCACGTATTTAGAGGCAAAAAGGCAAAAATTCCCCTTATTTTGGAGCAAAAATGAAGAAATTTTCCTTTTTTATGGCAAATAGGTATGCATTCCCTTTATTTTCGGGCAAAAAGGCAGAAATTCCCCGTATTTTTGAGCAAAATTGCAGAAATTCCCCTAATTGTGGGGCAAAAAGGCAGAAATTCCCTATATGTTGGGGCAAAAAGAAAGAAATTCTCCTTATTTTGGTGCAAAACTCAGAAATTCCACTTATTTTGGGGCAAAATTCCAGAAATTTCCCTTATTTTGACACAAAATTGCAGAAATTTCACTTATTTTGGCAAAAAATTGAAGGAATTTCACTTATTTCAGAGAAAAAAGGCAGAAATTTTCTTTATTTTGAGGTAAAAAGGCTGAAATTCCCCTTATTTAGAAGCAATGAGGAAGAAATACCCCTTATTTTGGGGTAAAATTTAAGAAATTTCAAATATTTCAGGGCAAAATGGCAGAAATTCCCCTTATTTTGGGGCAAAAAGATGAAATCCCTAATTTTTGGCTAAAATTGAAGAAATTTCACTTATTTCGGGACAAAAAAGGCAGAAATTCCACTTAATTTCGGGCAAAAAGGCAAAAATGACCCGTATTTTGGAGAAAAATTGCAGAAATTCCCCTAATCTTGTGCAAAAATGCAAAAATTCCTTTTATTTTGGGGCAAAAAGGCAGAAATTCTCCATATTTTGGTGCAAAAATCAGAAATTTCCCTTATTTTGATGTAAAATGCTGAAATTCCCCATATTTTGGGGCAAAAGGCAGAAATTTCTCTTATTTTGGGGCAAGTTTGCAGAAATTTCACTTATTTCAGGGTAATAAGTCAGAAATTTTTCTTATTTTGGGGCAAAAAAGACAGAAATTTCATTTGTTTTTGGGAAAAAAGACAGAAATTCCACTTATTTAGAGGCAAAAAGGCAAAAGTTCCCCTCATTTTGGAGCAAAAATGAAGAAATTTCCCTTTTTTATGGCAAAAAGTTATGCATTCTTCTTATTTTCGGACAAAAAGGCAGAAATTCCCCATATTTTGGGGCAAAAAGCAGAAATTCTTCTTATTTTGGGGCAAAATTGCAGAAATTTCCCTAATTGTGGGGCAAAAAACAGAAATTCCCCTTATTTTGGGGCAAAATTGCAGAAATTTCCTTTATTATGGGGAAAAATTGCAAAATTTCTATTATTTTAGGGCAAAATTGCAGAAATTTCACTAATTGTGGGGCAAAAAATCAAAAATTCTTCTTATTTTGGGGCAAAACTAAGAAATTCCACTTATTTTGGGGCAAAATTGCAGAAATTTCCTTTATTTGGGGCAAAATTGCAGTAATTTCACTTATTTTCAGGTAAAAAGGCTGAAATTTCCTTTCTTTTGGGGCAATAAAGGAGAAATTCCCCTTATTTTGGTGCAAAATTGCAGAAATTTCTCTTATTATGGGGCAAAATGGCAGAAATTCCGTATATTTTGTGGCAAAAATGCAGAAATTCCTCTTATTTTGAGGTAAAAATGCTGCAATTCCCCTTATTTGAGAGCAAAAAGGCAGAAATTTCCCTTATATTGGGGCAAAATTGAAGAAATTTCACTTATTTCAGGGTAATGAGTCAGAAATTCTTCTTATTTTGGGGCAAAAAAGACAGAAATTCCCTTTGTCTTGGGGGAAAAAGACAGAAATTCCACTTATTTAGAGGCAAAAAGACAGAAATTCCCCATATTTTTGAGCAAAATTGCAGAAATTCCCCTAATTGTGGGTCAAAAAGTCAGAAATTCCCTATATGTTGGGGCAAAAAGAAAGAAATTCTCCTTATTTTGGGGCAAAACTCAGAAATTCCACTTATTTTGGGGAAAATTTTAGAAATTTTCCTTATTTTGACGCAAAATTACAGAAATTTCACTTATTTTGACATAAAAAATGAAGAAATTTCACCTATTTCAGAGAAAAAAGGCAGAAATTTTCCTTATTTTGAGGTAAAAAGGCTGAAATTCCCATTATTTAGAGGCAAAAAGGCAGAAATTCCTCTTATTTTGGGGTAAAATTAAAGAAATTTCAAATATTTCAGGCAAAATGGCAGAAATTCTCCTCATTTTGGGGCAAAAAGATGAAATCCCTAATTTTTGGCTAAAATTGAAGAAATTTCACTTATTTCGGGACAAAAAAGGCAGAAATTCCACTTAATTTCGGGCAAAAAGGCAGAAATGACCCGTATTTTTGAGCAAAATTGCAGAAATTCCCCTAATATTGGTGCAAAAATGCAGAAATTCCCTTTATTTTGGGGCAAAAAGGCAGAAATCCTCCATATTTTGGTGCAAAAATCAGAAATTTCCCTTATTTTGATGTAAAATGCTGAAATTCCCCATATTTTGGGACAAAAGGCAGAAATTTCTCTTATTTTGGGGCAAATGTGCAGAAATTTCACTTATTTCAGGGTACTAAGTCAGAAATTTTTCTTATTTTGGGACAAAAAGACAGAAATTTTTTTTTGTTTTGGGGAAAAAAGACAGAAATTCCACTTATTTAGAGGCAAAAAGGCAAAAGTTCCCCTTATTTTGGAGCAAAAATGAAGAAATTTCCCTTTTTTATGGCAAAAAAGTATCCATTCTTCTTATTTTCAGACAAAAAGGCAGAAATTCCCCATATTTTGGGGCAAAAGGCAGAAATTCTTCTTATTTTGGGGCAAAATTGCAGAACTTTCCCTAATTGTGGGGCAAAAAACAAAAATTCCCCTTATTTTGTGGCAAAATTGCAGAAATTTCTTTTATTTTAGGGCAAAATTGCAGAAATTTCACTAATTGTGTGGCAAAAAGGCAGAAATTCTCCTTATTTTGGGGCAAAATTAAGAAATTCCACATATTTTGTGGCAAAATTGCGGAAATTTCCCTTATTTGGGGCAAAATTGCAGTAATTTCACTTATTTTCAGGTAAAAAGGCTGAAATTTTCTTTATTTTGGGGCAAAAAAGGAGAAATTCCCCTTATTTTGGGGCAAAATTGCAGACATTTGCCCTATTATGGGGCAAAAAGTCAGAAATTCCGTATATTTTGTGGCAAAAATGCAGAAATTCCCCTTATTTTGAGTTAAAAAGGCTGAAATTCCCCTTATTTGGGAGCAAAAAGGCAGAAATTTCCCTTATATTGGGGCAAAATTGCAGAAATTTCACTTAATTCAGGGTAATAAGTCAGAAATTCCCCTTATTTTGGGGCAAAAAAGAGTGAAATTCCCTTTGTTTTGGGGGAAAAAGACAGAAATTCCACTTATTTAGAGGCAAAAAGGCAGAAATTCCCCTTATTTTGGAGCAAAAATGAAGAAATTTCTTTTTTATACGGCAAAAAAATATGCATTCCCCTTATTTTCGAGCAAAAAGGCAGAAATTCCCCGTATTTTGGAGCAAAATTGCAGAAATTCCCCTAATTGTGGGGCAAAAATGCAGAAATTTTTTATATGTTGGGGCAAAAAGACAGAAATTCTCCTTATTTTGGGGCAAAACTCAGAAATTCCACTTATTTTGGGGCAAAATTGCATAAATTTCACTTATTTCTGAGAAAAAAGGCAGAAATTTTCCTTATTTTGGGGCATAAAGGCAGAAATTCCAAATATTTTGTGGCAAAAATGCAGAAATTCCCCTTATTTTGAAGTAAAAAGGCTGAAATTTCCTTTATTTGGGGGCAAAAAGGCAGAAATTTCAATTATTTTGGGGAAAAATTCCAGAAATTACACTTATTTCAGGGTAATAAGTCAGAAATTCTCCTAATTTTGGGGCAAAAAAGTCATAAATTCCCTTTGTTTTGGGGTAAAAAGACAGAAATTCCACTTATTTAGAGGCAAAAAGGCAGAAATTTCTTTTATTTTGGTACAAAATTGCAGAAATTTTTCTTATTTTGGGGCAAAAAGCAGAAATTCCCCATATGTTGGGGCAAAAAGGAAGAAATTACCTTTATTTTGACGTAAAAAGTCTGAAATTCCTTTTATTTTTGGCCAAAAATTCAGATATTCCCTTTATTTTGGGACAAAAAGATAGAAATTTCATTTATTTTTGGGGAAAAGGCAAAAATTTCACTTATTTTGAGTCAAAAATGCGGAAAATTCTCTTATTTTCAGGCAAAAATGAAGAAATTTCCCTTTTATGGCAAAAAGGTATACATTTTTTGTTATTTCAGGCAAAAAGGCAGAAATTCCCCGTATTTCTGAGCAAAATTACAGAAATTCCTCTAATTTCGGGGCAAAAAGGCAGAAATTCCCCTTATTTTGGGGTAAAACTGCAGAAATTTCACTTATTTCGCGGCAAAATGGCAGAAATTCCCCTTATTTTCGGCGAAAAAGGCAGAAAATCCCCGTATTATAAAGCAAAATTGCAGAAATTCACCTAATTTTGGAATAAATAATACAGTAATTTTATTTATTTAGGGGCAAAAGGGCAGAAATTCACCTTATTTTGAGGCAAAATGCAGAAATTCCCCTTATTTTAGGGCAAAATTGAAGAAATTTTACTTATTTGGGGGCAAAAAACAGAAATTCCCCTTATTTTGGGGCAAAATTGCAGAAATTTACCTAATTATGGGGAAAAATTGCAGAAATTTCCCTTATTTTAGGGCAAAATTGCAGAAATTTCACTTATTTCAGAGAAAAAAAGCGAAATTTTTTCTTATTTAGGGGCAAAAAGGCAAAAATTCCCATTATTTTGGGGCAAAATGCAGAAATTTTTCTTATTTTGGGGCAAAAAAGACAGAAATTCTCTTTGTTTTGGGGGAAAAAACAGAAATTCCACTTATTTAGAGGCAAAAAGGCAGAAATTCCCCTTATTTTGGAGCAAAAATGAAGAAATTTCCCTTTTTTATGGCAAAGGTAAACATTCCCCTTATTTTCATGCAAAGAGGCAGAAATCCCCTGCATTTTAAAGAAAAATTGCAGAAATTCCCCTAATTGTGGGGCAAGAAGGCAGAAATTCTTTATATGTTGGGGCAAAAAGACAGAAATTCTTCTTCTTTTGGGGCAAAACTCAGAAATTCCCCTTATTTTGGGGCAAAATTGCAGTAATTTCACTTATTTCAGAGAAAAAAGGCAGAAATTTTCCTTATTTTGGGGCATAAAGGCAGAAATTCCATAAATTTTGTGGCAAAAATGCAGAAATTCCCCTTATTTTTAGGTAAAAAGGCTGAAATTCCCCCTCTTTGGGCGCAAAAAGGCAGAATTTTCCCTTATATTGGGGCAAAATTGCAGAAATTTCACTTATTTCAGGGTAATAAGTCAGAAATTTTCCTTATTTTGGGGCAAAAAAGACAGAAATTCCCTTTGTTTTGGGGAAAAAAGACAGAAATCCACGTATTTAGAGACAAAAAGGCAAAAATTCCCCTTATTTTGGAGCAAAAATGAAGAAATTTTCCTTTTTTATGGCAAATAGGTATGCATTCCCTTTATTTTCGGGCAAAAAGGCAGAAATTCCCCGTATTTTTGAGCAAAATTTCAGAAATTCCCCTAATTGTGGGGCAAAAAGGCAGAAATTCCCTATATGTTGGGGCAAAAAGAAAGAAATTCTCCTTATTTTGGTGCAAAACTCAGAAATTCCACTTATTTTGGGGCAAAATTCCAGAAATTTCCCTTATTTTGACACAAAATTGCAGAAATTTCACTTATTTTGGCAAAAAATTGAAGAAATTTCACTTATTTCAGAGAAAAAAGGCAGAAATTTTCTTTATTTTGAGGTAAAAAGGCTGAAATTCCCCTTATTTAGAAGCAATGAGGCAGAAATACCCCTTATTTTGGGGTAAAATTTAAGAAATTTCAAATATTTCAGGGCAAAATGGCAGAAATTCCCCTTATTTTGGGGCAAAAAGATGAAATCCCTAATTTTTGGCTAAAATTGAAGAAATTTCACTTATTTCGGGACAAAAAAGGCAGAAATTCCACTTAATTTCGGGCAAAAAGGCAAAAATGACCCGTATTTTGGAGAAAATTTGCAGAAATTCCCTTAATCTTGTGCAAAAATGCAAAAATTCCTTTTATTTTGGTGCAAAAAGGCAGAAATTCTCCATATTTTGGTGCAAAAATCAGAAATTTCCCTTATTTTGATGTAAAATGCTGAAATTCCCCATATTTTGGGACAAAAGGCAGAAATTTCTCTTATTTCGGGGCAAATGTGCAGAAATTTCACTTATTTCAGGGTACTAAGTCAGAAATTTTTCTTATTTTGGGGCAAAAAGACAGAAATTTTTTTTGTTTTGGAGAAAAAAGACAGAAATTCCACTTATTTAGAGGCAAAAAGGCAAAAGTTCCCCTTATTTTGGAGCAAAAATGAAGAAATTTCCCTTTTTTATGGCAAAAAAGTATGCATTCTTCTTATTTTCAGACAAAAAGGCAGAAATTCCCCATATTTTGGGGCAAAAGTCAGAAATTCTTCTTATTTTGGGGCAAAATTGCAGAACTTTCCCTAATTGTGGGGCAAAAAAACAAAAATTCCCCTTATTTTGTGGCAATATTGCAGAAATTTCTTTTATTGTAGGGCAAAATTGCAGAAATTTCACTAATTGTGTGGCAAAAAGGCAGAAATTCTCCTTATTTTGGGGCAAAATTAAGAAATTCCACATATTTTGCGGCAAAATTGCGGAAATTTCCCTTATTTGGGGCAAAATTGCAGTAATTTCACTTATTTTCAGGTAAAAAGGCTGAAATTTTCTTTATTTTGGAGCAAAAAAGGAGAAATTCCCCTTATTTTGGGGCAAAATTGCAGACATTTCCTTTATTATGGGGCAAAAAGGCAGAAATTCCGTATATTTTGTGGCAAAAATGCAGAAATTCCCCTTATTTTGAGTTAAAAAGGCTGAAATTCCCCTTATTTGGGAGCAAAAAGGCAGAAATTTCCCTTATATTGGGGCAAAATTGCAGAAATTTTACTTAATTCAGGGTAATAAGTCAGAAATTCCCCTTATTTGGGGGCAAAAAAGAGTGAAATTCCCTTTGTTTTGGGGGAAAAAGACAGAAATTCCACTTATTTAGAGGCAAAAAGGCAGAAATTCCCCTTATTTTGGAGCAAAAATGAAGAAACTTCTTTTTTATATGGCAAAAAAATATGCATTCCCCTTATTTTCAGGCAAAAAGGCAGAAATTCCCCGTATTTTGGAGCAAAATTGCAGAAATTCCCCTAATTGTGGGGCAAAAATGCAGAAATTTTTTATATGTTGGGGCAAAAAGACAGAAATTCTCCTTATTTTGGGGCAAAACTCAGAAATTCCACTTATTTTGGGGCAAATTTGCATAAATTTCACTTATTTCTGAGAAAAAAGGCAGAAATTTTCCTTATTTTGGGGCATAAAGCAGAAATTCCTAATATTTTGTGGCAAAAATGCAGAAATTCCCCTTATTTTGAAGTAAAAAGGCTGAAATTTCCTTTATTTGGGCGCAAAAAGGCAGAAATTTCAATTATTTTGGGGAAAAATTCCAGAAATTACACTTATTTCAGGGTAATAAGTCAGAAATTCCCCTAATTTTGGGGCAAAAAAGTCATAAATTCCCTTTGTTTTGGGGTTAAAAGACAGAAATTCCACTTATTTAGAGGCAAAAAGGCAGAAATTTCTTTTATTTTGGTACAAAATTGCAGAAATTTTTCTTATTTTGGGGCAAAAAGCAGAAATTCCCCATATGTTGGGGCAAAAAGGAAGAAATTACCTTTATTTTGAGGTAAAAAGTCTGAAATTCCTTTTATTTTTGGCCAAAAAGTCAGATATTCCCTTTATTTTGGGGCAAAAAGATAGAAATTTCATTTATTTTTGGGGAAAAGGCAAAAATTTCACTTATTTTGAGTCAAAAATGCGGAAAATTCTCTTAATTTCGGGCAAAAATGAAGAAATTTCCCTTTTTATGGCAAAAAGTTATACATTTTTTGTTATTTCAGGCAAAAAGGCAGAAATTCCTTGTATTTCTGAGCAAAATTACAGAAATTCCTCTAATTTCGGGGCAAAAAGGCAGAAATTCCCCTTATTTTGGGGTAAAACTGCAGAAATTTCACTTATTTCGCGGCAAAATGGCAGAAATTCCTCTTATTTTCGGCGAAAAAGGCAGAAAATCCCCGTATTATGGAGCAAAATTGCAGAAATTCACCTAATTTTGGAATAAATAATACAGTAATTTTATTTATTTAGGGGCAAAAGGGCAGAAATTCACCTTATTTTGAGGCAAAAGGCAGAAATTCCCCTTATTTTAGGGCAAAATTGAAGAAATTTTCCTTATTTGGGGGCAAAAAACAGAAATTCCCCTTATTTTGGGGCAAAATTGCAGAAATTTACCTAATTATAAGGAAAAATTGCAGAAATTTCCCTTATTTTAGGGCAAAATTGCAGAAATTTCACTTATTTCAGAGAAAAAAAGCGAAATTTTTTCTTATTTAGGGGCAAAAAGGCAAAAATTCCCATTATTTTGGGGCAAAATGCAGAAATTTTTCTTATTTTGGGGCAAAAAAGACAGAAATTCTCTTTGTTTTGGGGGAAAAAGACAGAAATTCCACTTATTTAGAGGCAAAAAGGCAGAAATTCCCCTTATTTTGGAGCAAAAATGAAGAAATTTCCCCTTTTTTATGGCAAAGGTAAACATTCCCCTTATTTTCATGCAAAGAGGCAGAAATCCCCCGCATTTTGGAGAAAAATTGCAGAAATTCCCCTAATTGTGGGGCAAGAAGGCAGAAATTCTTTATATGTTGGGACAAAAAGACAGAAATTCTTCTTCTTTTGGGGCAAAACTCAGAAATTCCCCTTATTTTGGGGCAAAATTGCAGTAATTTCACTTATTTCAGAGAAAAAAGGCAGAAATTTTCCTTATTTGGGGGCATAAAGGCAGAAATTCCATAAATTTTGTGGCAAAAATGCAGAAATTCCCCTTATTTTGAGGTAAAAAGGCTGAAATTCCCCCTCTTTGGGGGCAAAAAGGCAGAATTTTCTCTTATATTGGGGCAAAATTGCAGAAATTTCACTTATTTCAGGGTAATAAGTCAGAAATTTTCCTTATTTTGGGGCAAAAAAGACAGAAATTCCCTTTGTTTTGGGGAAAAAAGACAGAAATACACGTATTTAGAGGCAAAAAGGCAAAAATTCCCCTTATTTTGGAGCAAAAATGAAGAAATTTTCCTTTTTTATGGCAAATAGGTATGCATTCCCTTTATTTTCGGGCAAAAAGGCAGAAATTCCCCGTATTTTTGAGCAAAATTGCAGAAATTCCCCTAATTGTGGGGCAAAAAGGCAGAAATTCCCTATATGTTGGGGCAAAAAGAAAGAAATTCTCCTTATTTTGGTGCAAAACTCAGAAATTCCACTTATTTTGGGGCAAAATTCCAGAAATTTCCCTTATTTTGACACAAAATTGCAGAAATTTCACTTATTTTGGCAAATAATTGAAGAAATTTCACTTATTTCAGAGAAAAAAGGCAGAAATTTTCTTTATTTTGAGGTAAAAAGGCTGAAATTCCCCTTATTTAGAAGCAATAAGGCAGAAAAACCCCTTATTTTGGGGTAAAATTTAAGAAATTTCAAATACTTCAGGGCAAAATGGCAGAAATTCCCCTTATTTTGGGGCAAAAAGATGAAATTCCTAATTTTTGGCTAAAATTGAAGAAATTTCACTTATTTCGGGACAAAAAGGCAGAAATTCCACTTAATTTCGGGCAAAAAGGCAAAAATGACCCGTATTTTAGAGAAAAATTGCAGAAATTCCCCTAATCTTGTGCAAAAATGCAAAAATTCCTTTTATTTTGGGGCAAAAAGGCAGAAATTCTCCATATTTTGGTGCAAAAATCAGAAATTTCCCTTATTTTGATGTAAAATGCTGAAATTCCCCATATTTTGGGGCAAAAGGCAGAAATTTCTCTTATTTTGGGGCAAATTTGCAGAAATTTCACTTATTTCAGGGTAATAAGTCAGAAATTTTTCTTATTTTGGGGCAAAAAAGACAGAAATTTCATTTGGTTTGGGGAAAAAAGACAGAAATTCCACTTATTTAGAGGCAAAAAGGCAAAAGTTCCCCTCATTTTGGAGCAAAAATGAAGAAATTTCCTTTTTTTATGGCAAAAAGTTATGCATTCTTCTTTTTTTCGGACAAAAAGGCAGAAATTCCCCATATTTTGGGGCAAAAAGCAGAAATTCTTCTTATTTTGGGGCAAAATTGCAGAAACTTCCCTAATTGTGGGGCAAAAAACAGAAATTCCCCTTATTTTGGGGCAAAATTGAAGAAATTTTCTTTATTATGGGGAAAAATTGCAAAATTTCTATTATTTTAGGGCAAAATTGCAGAAATTTCACAAATTGTGTGGCAAAAAGGCAAAAATTCTTCTTATTTTGGGGTAAAACTAAGAAATTCCACTTATTTTGGGGCAAAATTGCAGAAATTTCTTTAATTTGGGGCAAAATTGCAGTAATTTCACTTATTTTCAGGTAAAAAGCCTGAAATTTCCTTTATTTTGGGGCAATAAAGGAGAAATTCCCCTTATTTTGGTGCAAAATTGCAGAAATTTCTCTTATTATTGGGCAAAAAGGCAGAAATTCCGTATATTTTGTGAAAAAAATGCAGAAATTCCCCTTATTTTGAGGTAAAAATGCTGCAATTCCCCTTATTTGAGAGCAAAAAGGCAGAAATTTCCCTTATATTGTAGCAAAATTGCAGAAATTTCACTTATTTCAGGGTAATGAGTCAGAAATTCCCCTTATTTTGGGGCAAAAAAGACAGAAATTCCCTTTGTCTTGGGGGACAAAGACAGAAATTCCACTTATTTAGAGGGAAAAAGACAGAAATTCCCCATATTTTTGAGCAAAATTGCAGAAATTCCCCTAATTGTGGGTCAAAAAGTCAGAAATTCCCTATATGTTGGGGCAAAAAGAAAGAAATTCTTATTTTGGGGCAAAACTCAGAAATTCCACTTATTTGGGGGCAAAATTTTAGAAATTTCCCTTATTTTGACGCAAAATTGCAGAAATTTCACTTATTTTGACAAAAAAATGAAGAAATTTCACCTATTTCAGAGAAAAAAGGCAGAAATTTTCCTTATTTTGAGGTAAAAAGGCTGAAATTCCCATTATTTAGGGGCAAAAAGGCAGAAATTCCTCTTATTTTGGGGTAAAATTTAAGAAATTTCAAATATTTCAGGCAAAATGGCAGAAATTCCCCTTATTTTGGGGCAAAAAGATGAAATCCCTAATTTTTGGCTAAAATTGAAGAAATTTCACTTATTTCGGGACAAAAAAGGCAGAAATTCCACTTAATTTCGGGCAAAAAGACAGAAATGACCCGTATTTTTGAGCAAAATTGCAGAAATTCACCTAATATTGGTGCAAAAATGCAGAAATTCCCTTTATTTTGGGGCAAAAAGGCAGAAATCCTCCATATTTTGGTGCAAAAATCAGAAATTTCCCTTATTTTGATGTAAAATGCTGAAATTCCCCATATTTTGGGACAAAAGGCAGAAATTTCTCTTATTTTGGGGCAAATGTGCAGAAATTTCACTTATTTCAGGGTACTAAGTCAGAAATTTTTCTTATTTTGGGGCAAAAAAACAGAAATTTTTTTTGTTTTGGGGAAAAAAGACAGAAATTCCACTTATTTAGAGGCAAAAAGGCAAAAGTTCCCCTTATTTTGGAGCAAAAATGAAGAAATTTGCCTTTTTTATGGCAAAAAAGTATGCATTCTTCTTATTTTCAGACAAAAAGGCAGAAATTCCCCATATTTTGGGGCAAAAGGCAGAAATTCTTCTTATTTTGGGGCAAAATTGCAGAACTTTCCCTAATTGTGGGGCAAAAAACAAAAATTCCCCTTATTTTGTGGCAAAATTGCAGAAATTTCTTTTATTTTAGGGCAAAATTGCAGAAATTTCACTAATTGTGTGGCAAAAAGGCAGAAATTCTCCTTATTTTGGGGCAAAATTAAGAAATTCCACATATTTTGCGGCAAAATTGCGGAAATTTCCCTTATTTGGGGCAAAATTGCAGTAATTTCACTTATTTTCAGGTAAAAAGGCTGAAATTTTCTTTATTTTGGGGCAAAAAAGGAGAAATTCCCCTTATTTTGGGGCAAAATTGCAGACATTTCCCTTATTATGGGGCAAAAAGGCAGAAATTCCGTATATTTTGTGGCAAAAATGCAGAAATTCCCCTTATTTTGAGTTAAAAAGGCTGAAATTCCCCTTATTTGGGAGCAAAAAGGCAGAAATTTCCCTTATATTGGGGCAAAATTGCAGAAATTTCACTTAATTCAGGGTAATAAGTCAGAAATTCCCCTTATTTTGGGGCAAAAAAGAGTGAAATTCCCTTTGTTTTGGGGGAAAAAGACAGAAATTCCACTTATTTAGAGGCAAAAATGCAGAAATTCCCCTTATTTTGGAGCAAAAATGAAGAAATTTCTTTTTTATATGGCAAAAAAATATGCATTCCCCTTATTTTCGGGCAAAAAGGCAGAAATTCCCCGTATTTTGGAGCAAAATTGCAGAAATTCCCCTAATTGTGGGGCAAAAATGCAGAAATTTTTTATATGTTGGGGCAAAAAGACAGAAATTCTCCTTATTTTGGGGCAAAACTCAGAAATTCCACTTATTTTGGGGCAAAATTGCATAAATTTCACTTATTTCTGAGAAAAAAGGCAGAAATTTTCCTTATTTTGGGGCATAAAGGCAGAAATTCCTAATATTTTGTGGCAAAAATGCAGAAATTCCCCTTATTTTGAAGTAAAAAGGCTGAAATTTCCTTTATTTGGGGGCAAAAAGGCAGAAATTTCAATTATTTTGGGGAAAAATTCCAGAAATTACACTTATTTCAGGGTAATAAGTCAGAAATTCCCCTAATTTTGGGGCAAAAAAGTCATAAATTCCCTTTGTTTTGGGGTAAAAAGACAGAAATTCCACTTATTTAGAAGCAAAAAGGCAGAAATTTCTTTTATTTTGGTACAAAATTGCAGAAATTTTTCTTATTTTGGGGCAAAAAGCAGAAATTCCCCATATGTTGGGGTAAAAAGGAAGAAATTACCTTTATTTTGAGGTAAAAAGTCTGAAATTCCTTTTATTTTTGGCCAAAAAGTCAGATATTCCCTTTATTTTGGGGCAAAAAGATAGAAATTTCATTTATTTTTGGGGAAAAGGCAAAAATTTCACTTATTTTGAGTCAAAAATGCGGAAAATTCTCTTATTTTCGGGCAAAAATGAAGAAATTTCCTTTTTTATGGCAAAAAGGTATACATTTTTTGTTATTTCAGGCAAAAAGGCAGAAATTCCCCGTATTTCTGAGCAAAATTACAGAAATTCCTCTAATTTCGGGGCAAAAAGGCAGAAATTCTCTTTATTTTGGGGTAAAACTGCAGAAATTTCACTTATTTCGCGGCAAAATGGCAGAAATTCCCCTTATTTTCGGCGAAAAAGGCAGAAAATCCCCGTATTATGGAGCAAAATTGCAGAAATTCACCTAATTTTGGAATAAATAATACAGTAATTTTATTTATTTAGGGGCAAAAGGGCAGAAATTCACCTTATTTTGAGGCAAAAGGCAGAAATTCCCCTTATTTTAAAGCAAAATTGAAGAAATTTTCCTTATTTGGGGGCAAAAAACAGAAATTCCCCTTATTTTGGGGCAAAATTGCAGAAATTTACCTAATTATGGGGAAAAATTGCAGAAATTTCCCTTATTTTAGGGCAAAATTGCAGAAATTTCACTTATTTCAGAGAAAAAAAGCGAAATTTTTTATTATTTAGGGGCAAAAAGGCAAAAATTCCCATTATTTTGGGGCAAAATGCAGAAATTTTTCTTATTTTGGGGCAAAAAAGACAGAAATTCTCTTTGTTTTGGGGGAAAAAGACAGAAATTCCACTTATTTAGAGGCAAAAAGGCAGAAATTCCCCTTATTTTGGAGCAAAAATGAAGAAATTTCCCTTTTTTATGGCAAAGGTAAACATTCCCTTATTTTCATGCAAAAAGGCAGAAATCCCCCGCATTTTGGAGCAAAATTGCAGAAATTCCCCTAATTGTGGGGCAAGAAGGCAGAAATTCTTTATATGTTGGAGCAAAAAGACAGAAATTCTTCTTCTTTTGGGGCAAAACTCAGAAATTCCACTTATTTTGGGGCAAAATTGCAGTAATTTTACTTATTTCAGAGAAAAAAGGCAGAAATTTTCCTTATTTTGGGGCATAAAGGCAGAAATTCCGTAAATTTTGTGGCAAAAATGCAGAAATTCCCCTTATTTTGAGGTAAAAAGGCTGAAATTCCCCCTCTTTGGGGGCAAAAAGGCAGAATTTTCCTTTATATTGGGGCAAAATTGCAGAAATTTCACTTATTTCAGGGTAATAAGTCAGAAATTTTCCTTATTTTGGGGCAAAAAAGACAGAAATTCCCTTTGTTTTGGGAAAAAAAGACAGAAATACACGTATTTAGAGGCAAAAAGGCAAAAATTCCCCTTATTTTGGAGCAAAAATGAAGAAATTTTCCTTTTTTATGGCAAATACGTATGCATTCCCTTTATTTTCGGGCAAAAAGGCAGACATTCCCCGTATTTTTGAGCAAAATTGCAGAAATTCCCCGTATTTTTGAGCAAAATTGCAGAAATTCCCCTAATTGTGGGGCAAAAAGGCAGAAATTCCCTATATGTTGGGGCAAATAGAAAGAAATTCTCCTTATTTTGGTGCAAAACTCAGAAATTCCACTTAATTTGGGGCAAAATTCCAGAAATTTCCCTTATTTTGACACAAAATTGCAGAAATTTCACTTATTTTGGCAAAAAATTGAAGAATTTTCACTTATTTCAGAGAAAAAAGGCAGAAATTTTCTTTATTTTGAGGTAAAAAGGCTGAAATTCCCCTTATTTAGAAGCAATAAGGCAGAAAAACCCCTTATTTTGGGGTAAAATTTAAGAAATTTCAAATACTTCAGGGCAAAATGGCAGAAATTCCCCTTATTTTGGGGCAAAAAGATGAAATCCCTAATTTTTGGCTAAAATTGAAGAAATTTCACTTATTTCGGGACAAAAAGGCAGAAATTCCACTTAATTTCGGGCAAAAAGGCAAAAATGACCCGTATTTTAGAGAAAAATTGCAGAAATTCCCCTAATCTTGTGCAAAAATGCAAAAATTCCTTTTATTTTGGGGCAAAAAGGCAGAAATTCTCCATATTTTTGTGCAAAAATCAGAAATTTCCCTTATTTTGATGTAAAAAGTTGAAATTCCCCAGATTTTTGGGCAAAAGGCAGAAATTTCTCTTATTTTGGGGCAAATTTGCAGAAATTTCACTTATTTCAGGGTAATAAGTCAAAAATTTTTCTTATTTTGGGGCAAAAAAGACAGAAATTTCATTTGTTTTGGGGAAAAAAGACAGAAATTCCACTTATTTAGAGGCAAAAAGGCAAAAGTTCCCCTCATTTTGGAGCAAAAATGAAGAAATTTCCCTTTTTTATGGCAAATAGTTATGCATTCTTCTTATTTTCGTACAAAAAGGCAGAAATTCCCCATATTTTGGGGCAAAAAGCAGAAATTCTTCTTATTTTGGGGCAAAATTGCAGAAACTTACCTAATTGTGGGGCAAAAAACAGAAGTTCCCCTTATTTTGGGGCAAAATTGCAGAAATTTCCTTTATTATGGGGAAAAATTGCAAAATTTCTATTATTTTAGGGCAAAATTGCAGAAATTTAACTAATTGTGGGGCAAAAAGGCAAAAATTCTTCTTATTTTGGGGCAAAACTAATAAATTCCACTTATTTTGGGGCAAAATTGCAGAAATTTCTTTAATTTGGGGGAAAATTGCAGTAATTTCACTTATTTTCAGGTAAAAAGGCTGAAATTTCCTTTATTTTGGGGCAATAAAGGAGAAATTCCCTTTATTTTGGTGCAAAATTGCAGAAATTTCTCTTATTATGGGGCAAAAAGGTAGAAATTCCGTATATTTTGTGGCAAAAATGCAGAAATTCCTCTTATTTTGAGGTTAAAAATGCTGTAATTCCCCTTATTTGAGAGCAAAAAGGCAGAAATTTCCCTTATTGGGGCAAAATTGCAGAAATTTCACTTATTTCAGGGTAATGAGTCAGAAATTCCCCTTATTTTGGGGCAAAAAAGACAGAAATTCCCTTTGTCTTGGGGGAAAAAGACAGAAATTCCACTTATTTAGAGGCAAAAGGACAGAAATTCCCCATATTTTTGAGCAAAATTGCAGAAATTACCCTAATTGTGGGTCAAAAAGTCAGAAATTCCCTATATGTTGGGGCAAAAAGAAAGAAATTCTCCTTATTTTGGGGCAAAACTCAGAAATTCCACTTATTTTGGGGCAAAATTTTAGAAATTTCCCTTATTTTGACGCAAAATTGCAGAAATTTCACTTATTTTGACAAAAAAATGAAGAAATTTCACCTATTTCAGAGAAAAAAGGCAGAAATTTTCCTTATTTTGAGGTAAAAAGTTTGAAATTCCCATTATTTAGGGGCAAAAAGGCAGAAATTCCCCTTATTTTGGGGTAAAATTTAAGATATTTTAAATATTTCAGACAAAATGGCAGAAATTCCCCTTATTTTGGGGCAAAAAGATGAAATCCCTAATTTTTGGCTAAAATTGAAGAAATTTCACTTATTTCGGGACAAAAAAGGCAAAAATTCCACTTAATTTCGGGCAAGAAGGCAGAAATGACCCGTATTTTTGAGCAAAATTGCAGAAATTCCCCTAATATTGGTGCAAAAATGCAGAAATTCCCTTTATTTTGGGGCAAAAAGGCAGAAATCCTCCATATTTTGGTGCAAAAATCAGAAATTTCCCTTATTTTGATGTAAAATGCTGAAATTCCCCATATTTTGGAAAAAAAGGCAGAAATTTCTCTTATTTTGGGGCAAATGTGCAGAAATTTCACTTATTTCAGGGTACTAAGTCAGAAATTTTTCTTAATTTGGGGCAAAAAGACAGAAATTTTTTTGTTTTGGGGAAAAAAGACAGAAATTCCACTTATTTAGAGGCAAAAAGGCAAAAGTTCCCCTTATTTTGGAGCAAAAATGAAGAAATTTCCCTTTTTTATGGCAAAAAAGTATGCATTCTTCTTATTTTCAGACAAAAAGGCAGAAATTACCCATATTTTGGGGCAAAAGGCAGAAATTCTTCTTATTTTGTGGCAAAATTGCAGAACTTTCCCTAATTGTGGGGCAAAAAACAGAAATTCCCCTTTTTTTGTGGCAAAATTGCAGAAATTTCTTTTATTTTAGGGCAAAATTGCAGAAATTTCACTAATTCTGTGGCAAAAAGGCAGAAATTCTCCTTATTTTGGGGCAAAACTAAGAAGTTCCACATATTTTGCGGCAAAATTGTTGAAATTTCCCTTATATGGAACAAAATTGCAGTAATTTCACTTATTTTCAGGTAAAAAGGCTGAAATTTTCTTTATTTTGGGGCAAAAAATGAGAAATTCCCCTTATTTTGGGGCAAAATTGCAGACATTTCCCTTATTATGGGGCAAAAAGGCAGAAATTCCGTATATTTTGTGGCAAAAATGCAGAAATTCCCCTTATTTTGAGTTAAAAAGGCTGAAATTCCCCTTATTTGGAAGCAAAAAGGCAGAAATTTCCCTTATATTGGGGCAAAATTGCAGAAATTTTACTTAATTCAGGGTAATAAGTCAGAAATTACCCTTATTTTGGGGCAAAAAAGAGTGAAATTCCCTTTGTTTTGGGGGAAAAAGACAGAAATTCCACTTATTTAGAGGCAAAAAGGCAGAAATTCCCCTTATTTTGGAGCAAAAATGAAGAAATTTTTTTTTATATGGCAAAAAAATATGCATTCCCCTTATTTTCAGGCAAAAAGGCAGAAATTCCCCGTATTGTGGAGCAAAATTGCAGAAATTCCCCTAATTGTGGGGCAAAAATTCAGAAATTTTTTATATGTTGGCGCAAAAAGACAGAAATTCTCCTTATTTTGGGGCAAAACACAGAAATTCCACTTATTTTGGGGCAAAATTGCATAAATTTCACTTATTTCTGAGAAAAAAGGCAGAAATTTTCCTTATTTTGGGGCATAAAGGCAGAAATTCCTAATATTTTGTGGCAAAAACGCAGAAATTCCTCTTATTTTGAAGTAAAAAGGCTGAAATTCCCCTTATTTGGGGGCAAAAAGGCAGAAATTTCAATTATTTTGGGGAAAAATTCCAGAAATTACACTTATTTCAGGGTAATAAGTCAGAAATTCCCCTAATTTTGGGGCAAAAAAGTCATAAATTCCCTTTTTTGGGGGGGTAAAAAGACAGAAATTGTACTTATTTAGAGGCAAAAATGCAAAAATTCCCCTTATTTTGGAGCAAAAATGAAGAAATTTCACTTTTTTATGGCAAAAAGGTATGCATTTCCCTTATTTTCGGGCAAAAAGGCAGAAATTCCCCGTATTTTGGAGCAAAATTGCAGAAATTCCCCTAATTGTGGGGCAAAAAGGCAGAAATTCTTTACATGTTGGGGCAAAAAGACAGAAATTCTTCTTATTTTGGGGCAAAAAATTCAGAAATTCCCTTTGTTTTTGGGGAAAAAGACAGAAATTCCACTTATTTAGAGGCCAAAAGGCAGAAATTCCCCTTATTTTGGAGCAAAAATGAAGAAATTTCCTTTTTTTATGGCAAAAAGGCATACATTCCCCTTATTTTCAGGTAAAAAGGCAGAAATTCCCCGTATTTTTGAGCAAAATTGCAGAAATTCCCCTAATTTTGGGGCAAAAGGCAGAAATTCTCTTTATTTTGGCGCAAAAAATCAGAAATTCCCCTTATTTTGGGGAAAAATTCTAGAAATTTCCTTTATTTTGGGGCAAAATTTCAGAAATTTACCTTATTTTGGGGCAAAATTGCAGAAATTTCCCTTATTTGGGGCAAAATTGCAGTAATTTCGCTTATTTTCAGGTAAAAAGGCTGAAATTTCCTTTATTTTAGGGCAAAAAAGGAGAAATTCCCTTTATTTTGCGGCAAAATTGCTGAAATTTCTCTTATTATGGGGCAAAAAGGCAGAAATTCTGTATATTTTGTGGCAGAAATGCAGAAATTCCCCTTATTTTGAGGTAAAAAGGCTGAAATTCCCTTTATTTGGGGGCAAAAAGGAAGAATTTTTCCATATATTGGGGCAAAATTGCAGAAATTTCACTTATTTCAGGGTAATAAGTCAGAAATTTTTTTTATTTTGGGGCAAAAAAAAACAGAAATTCCCTTTGTTATGGGGGAAAAAGACAGAAATTCCACGTATTTAGAGGCAAAAAGGCATAAATTCCCCTTATTTTGGAGCAGAAATGAAGAAATTTTCCTTTTTTATGGCAAATAGGTATGCATTCCCTTTATTTTCGGGCAAAAAGGCAGAAATTCCTCGTATTTTTGAGCAAAATTGCAGAAATTCCCCAAATTGTGGGGCAAAAAGGCAGAAATTCCCTATATGTTGGGGCAAAAAGAAAGAAATTCTCCCTATTTTGGGGCAAAACTCAGAAATTCCACTTATTTTGGGGCAAAATTCCAGAAATTTCCCTTATTTTGACGCAAAATTGCAGAAATTTCACTTATTTTGATAAAAAATTGAAGAAATTTCACTTATTTCAGAGAAAAAATGCAGAAATTTTCTTTATTTTCAGGTAAAAAGGCTGAAATTCCCCTTATTTAGGGGCAAAAAGGCAGAAATTCCCCTTATTTTGGGGTAAAATTTAAGAAATTTCAAATATTTCAGGGCAAAATAGCAGAAATTCCCCTTATTTTGGGGCCAAAAGAATAAATCCCTAATTTTTGGCAAAAATTGAAGAAATTTCACATATTTCGGGACAAAACGGCAGAAATTCCACTTAATTTCGGGCAAAAAGGCAGAAATGACCCGTATTTTGGAGCAAAATTGCAGAAATTCCCCTAATATTGGTGCAAAAATGCAGAAATTCCCTTTATTTTGGGGCAAAAAGGCTGATATTCTATATATTTTGGTGCAAAAATCAGAAATTTCCCTTATTTTGATGTAAAATGCTGAAATTCCCCATATTTTGGGGCAAAAGGCAGACATTTCTCTTATTTTAGGGAAAATTTGCAGAAACTTCACTTATTTCAGGGTAATAAGTCAGAAATTTTTCTTATTTTGTGGCAAAAAAGACAGAAATTTTTTTGTTTTGTGGAAAAAAGACAGAAATTCCACTTATTTAGAGGCAAAAAGGCAAAAGTTCCCCTTATTTTGGAGCAAAAATGAAGCAATTTCACTTTTTTATGGCAAAAACGTATGCATTCTTCTTATTTTCGGACAAAAAGGCAGAAATTCCCCATATTTTGAGGCAAAAGGCAGAAATTCTTCTTATTTTGGGGCAAAATTGTAGAAATTTCTCAAATTGTGTGGCAAAAAACAGAAATTCCCCTTATTTTGGGGCAAAATTGCAGAAATTTCCCTTGTTATGGGGAAAAATTGCAGAAATTTCTTTTATTTTAGGGCAAAATTGCAGAAATTTCACTAATTGTGGGGCAAAAAGGCAGAAATTCGCCTTATTTTGGGGCAAAACTAAGAAATTCCACTTATTTTGGGGCAAAATTCTAGAAATTTCCCTTATTTTAGGGCAAAATTGCAGAAATTTCACTTATTTTGTGGCAAAATTGCAGAAATTCCCCTTATTTGTAGGTAAAAAGGCTGAAAATTCCCTTATTTGGGGGCAAAAACGTAGATATTTCCCTTATATTGTGGCAAAATTGCAGAAATTTCACTTATTTCAGGGTAATAATCAGAAATTTTACTTATTTTGGGGCTAAAAGACAGAAATTCCCTTTGTTTTGGGGAAAAAAGACAGAAATTCCAGTTATTTAGAGGCAAAAATGCGGAAATTCCCTTTATTTTGAGGTAAAAAGGCTGAAATTCCCCTTATTTGGGGGCAAAAAGGCAGAAATTTCCCTTATTTTGGGGCAAAATTGCAAAAATTTCACTTCTTTCAGGGTAATAAGTCAGAAATTTTTCTTATTTTGGGGCAAAAAGACAGAAATATTTTTTGTTTTGGGGGAAAAAGACAGAAATTTCACTTATTCAGAGGCAAAAAGGCAAAAGTTCCCCTTATTTTGGAGCAAAAATGAAGAAATTTCCCTTTTTTATGGCAAAAAAGTATGCATTCTTCTTATTTTCAGACAAAAAGGCAGAAATTCCCCATATTTTGGGGCAAAATGCAGAAATTCTTCTTATTTTGGGGCAAAATTGCAGAACTTTCCCTAATTGTGGGGCAAAAAACAGAAATTCCCCTTATTTTGTGGCAAAATTGCAGAAATTTCTTTTTTTTTAGGGCAAAATTGCAGAAATTTTACTAATTGTGGGGCAAAAAGGCAGAAATTCTCCTTATTTTGGGGCAAAACTAAGAAATTTCACTTATTTTGCGGCAAAATTGCAGAAATTTCCCTTATTTTGGGCAAAATTGCGGTAATTTCCCTTATTTTCAGGTAAAAAGGCTGAAATTTTCTTTATTTTGGGGCAAAAAAGGAGAAATTCTTCTTATTTTGGGGCAAAATTGCAGACATTTTCCTTATTATGGGGCAAAAAGGCAGAAATTTCGTATATTTTGTGGCAAAAATGCAGAAATTCCCCTTATTTTGAGTTAAAAAGGCTGAAATTCCCCTTATTTGGAAGCAAAAAGGCAGAAATTTCCCTTATATTGGGGCAAAATTGCAGAAATTTCACTTATTTCAGGGTAATAAGTCAGAAATTCCCCTTATTTTGGGGCAAAAAAGACTGAAATTCCCTTTGTTTTGGAGGAAAAAGACAGAAATTCCACTTATTTAGAGGCAAAAAGGCAGAAATTCCCCTTATTTTGGAGCAAAAATGAAGAAATTTCTTTTTTATATGGCAAAAAAATATGCATTCCCCTTATTTTCGGGCAAAAAGGCAGAAATTCCCCGTATTTTGGAGCAAAATTGCAGAAATTCCCCTAATTGTGAGGCAAAAAGGCAGAAATTCTTTATATGTTGGGGCAAAAAGACAGAAATTCTCCTTATTTTGGGGCAAAACTCAGAAATTCCACTTATTTTGGGGCAAAATTGCATAAATTTCACTTATTTCTGAGAAAAAAGGCAGAAATTTTCCTTTTTTTCGGGCATAAAGTCAGAAATTCCTAATATTTTGTGGCAAAAATGCAGAAATTCCCCTTATTTTGAAGTAAAAAGGCTGAAATTCCCCTTATTTGGGGGCAAAAAGGCAGAAATTTCAATTATTTTGGGGAAAAATTCCAGAAATTACACTTATTTCAGGTTAATAAGTCAGAAATTTCCCTAATTTTGGGGCAAAAAAGTCATAAATTCCCTTTTTTGGGGGGGTAAGAAGACAGAAATTGTACTTATTTAGAGGCAAAAATGCAAAAATTCCCCTTATTTTGGAGCAAAAATGAAGAAATTTCACTTTTTTATGGCAAAAAGGTATGCATTTCCCTTATTTTCTGGCAAAAAGGCAGAAATTCCCCGTATTTTGGAGCAAAATTGCAGAAATTCCCCTAATTGTGGGGCAAAAAGGCAGAAATTCTTTACATGTTTGGGCAAAAAGACAGAAATTCTACTTATTTTGGGGCAAAAAATTCAGAAATTCCCTTTGTTTTTGGGGAAAAAGACAGAAATTCCACTTATTTAGAGGCCAAAAGGCAGAAATTCCCCTTATTTTGGAGCCAAAATGAAGAAATTTCCTTTTTTTTATGGCAAAAAGGGATACATTCCCTTTATTTTCGGGTAAAAAGGCAGAAATTCCCCGTATTTTGGAGCAAAATTGCAAAAATTCCCCTAATTTTGGGGCAAAAGGCAGAAATTCTCTTTATTTTGGCGCTAAAAATCAGAAATTCCCTTTATTTTGGGGCAAAATTCCAGAAATTTCCTTTATTTTGTTGCAAAATTTCAGAAATTTACCTTATTTTGGGGCAAAATTTCAGAAATTTCCTTTATTTGGGGCAAAATTGCAGTAATTTCACTTATTTTCAGGTAAAAAGGCTTAAATTTCTTTTATTTTAGGGCAAAAAAGGAGAAATTCCCCTTATTTTGAGGCAAAATTGCAGAAATTTCTCTTACTATGGGGCAAAAAGGCAGAAATTCCGTATATTTTGTGGCAGAAATGCAGAAATTCCCCTTATTTTGAGGTAAAAAGGCTGCAATTTCCCTTATTTGAGAGCAAAAAGGCAGAAATTTCACTTATATTGGGACAAAATTGCAGAAATTTCACTTATTTCAGGGTAATGAGTCAGAAATTCCCCTTATTTTGGGGCAAAAAGACAGAAATTCCCTTTGTTTTGGGGGAAAAAGACAGAAATTCCACTTATTTAGAGGCAAAAAGGCAGAAATTCCCCTTATTTTGGAGCAAAAATGAGGAAATTTCTCTTTTATATGGCAAAAAAAATATGCATTCCCCTTAATTTCGAACAAAAAGGCAGAAATTCCCCGTATTTTTGAGCAAAATTGCAGAAATTCCCCTAATTTTGGGGCAAAAAGGCAGAAATTCCCTATGTGTTGGGGCAAAAAGATAGAAATTCTCCTTATTTTAGGGCAAAACTCAGAAATTCCACTTATTTTGGGGCAAAATTGCAGAAATTTCACTTATTTCAGAGAAAAAAGGCAGAAATTTTTTTTATTTTGGGGCATAAAGGCAGAAATTCCTAATATTTTGTGGCAAAAATGCAGAAAATCCCCTTACTTTGAAGTAAAAAGGCTGAAATTTTCCTTATTTGGGGACAAAAAGGCAGAAATTTCCCTTATCTTGGGGCAAAATTCCAGAAATTTCACTTATTTAAGGGAAATAAGTAAGAAATAACCCTTATTTTGCGGCAAAAATGTCAGAAATTCCCTTTGATTTAGGGGAAAAGACAGAAATTCCACTTATTTAGATCAAAAAGGCAGAAATTCCTCTTATTTTGGAGCAAAAATGAAGAAATTTCACTTTTTTATGGCAAAAAGGTATGCATTCCCCTTATTTTTGGACAAAAAGGCAGAAATTCCCGGTATTTTGGATCAAAATTGCAGAAATTCCCCTAGTTTTGGGGCAAAAGGCAGAAATTCCCTTTATTTTGGAGCAAAATTGCAGAAATTTACCTTATTTTGTGGCAAAATTGCAGAAATTTCCCTTATTTGGGGCAAAATTGCAGTAATTTCACTTATGTTCAGGTAAAAAGGCTGAAATTTCCTTTATTTTGGGGCAAAAAGGAGAAATTTCTTTTATTTTGGGGAAAATTGCAGAAATTTTCTATATTATGGGGCAAAAAGGCAGAAATTCCGTAAATTTTATGGCAAAAATGCAGAAATTCCCCTTATTTTGAGGTAAAAAGGCTGAAATTCCCTTTATTTGGGGGCAAAAAGAAAGAATTTTCCCATATATTGGGGCAACATTGCAGAAATTTCACTTATGTCAGGGTAATAAGTCAGAATTTTTTTTTATTTTGGGGCAAAAAGACAGAAATTCCCTTTGTTATGGGGGAAATAGACAGAAATTCCACGTATTTAGAGGCAAAAAGGCAAAAATTCCCCTTATTTTGGAGCAGAAATGAAGAAATTTTCCTTTTTTATGGCAAATAGGTATGCATTCCCTTTATTTTCGGGCAAAAAGGCAGAAATTCCCCATATTTTTGAGCAAAATTTCAGAAATTCCCCTAATTGTGGGGCAAAAAGGCAGAAATTCCCTATATGTTGGGGCAAAAAGAAATAAATTCTCTCTATTTTGGGGCAAAACTCAGAAATTCCACTTATTTTGGGGCAAAATTCCAGAAATTTCCCTTATTTTGACGCAAAATTGCAGAAATTTCACTTTTTTTGACAAAAAATTGAATAAATTTCACTTATTTCAGAGAAAAAAGGCAGAAATTTTCCTTATTTTGAGGTAAAAAGGCTAAAATTCCCCTTATTTAGGGGCAAAAAGGCAGAAATTCCCCTTATTTTGGGGTAAAATTTAACAAATTTCAAATATTTCAGGGCAAAATGGCAGAAATTCCCCTTATTTTGGGGCAAAAAGATGAAATCCCTAATTTTTGGCAAAAAATGAAGATATTTCACTTATTTCGGGACAAAAAGGCAGAAATTCCACTTAATTTCGGGCAAAAAGGCAGAAATGACCCGTATTTTTGAGCAAAATTACAGAAATTCACCTAATGGTGCAAAAATGCAGAAATTCTTTTTATTTTGGGGCAAAAAGGCAGAAATTCTCCATATTTTGGTGCAAAAATCAGAAATTTCCCTTATTTTGATGTAAAATGCTGAAATCCCCCATATATTGGGGCAAATGGCAGAAATTTCTCTTATTTTGGGGCAAATTTGCAGAAATTTCACTTATTTCAGGATAATAAGTCAGAAATTTTTCTTATTTTGGGGCAAAAAAGACAGAAAATTCATTTGTTTTGGGGGAAAAAGACAGAAATTCCACTTATTTAGAGGCAAAAAGGCAAAAGTTCCACTTATTTTGGAGCAAAAATGAAGAAATTTCCCTTTTTTATGGCAAAATGTATGCATTCTTCTTATTTTCGGACAAAAAGGCAGAAATTCCCCATATTTTGGGGTAAAAGGCAGAAATTCCCCTTATTTTGGGGCAAAATTGCAGAAATTTCCCTAATTGTGGGGCAAAATTGCAGAAATTTCCCTAATTGTGGGGCAAAAAACAGAATTTTTTTTTATTTTGGGGCAAAATTGCAGAAATTTCCCTTATTATGGGGAAAAATTGCAGAAATTTCTTTTATATTAGGGCAAAATTGCAGAAATTTCACTAATTGTGGGGCAAAAAGGCAGAAAATCCCTATATGTTTGGGCAAAACTAAGAAATTCCACTTATTTTGGGGCAAAATTCCAGAAATTTCCCTTATATTGGGTCAAAATTGCAGAAATATCTCTTATTTCAGGGAAAAAAGGCAGAAATTTTCCTTATATTGGGGCAAAATAGACAGATATTCTCTCTGTTTTAGGGGAAAAAGACAGAAATTCCCGTTATTTAGAGGCAAAAAGGCAGAAATTCCCCTTATTTTGGGGTAAAATTTCAGAAATTTCAAATATTTCAGGGTAAAATGGCATAAATTCCCCTCATTTTGAGACAAAAATATGAAATCCTTAATTTTTGGCTAAAATTGAAGATATTTCACTTATTTCGGGACATAAAGGCAGAAATTCCACTTAATTTCGGGGAAAAAGGCAGAAATTACCTGTATTGTGGAGCAAAATTGCAGAAATTCCCCTAATATTGGTGAAAAATGCAGAAATTCCCTTTATTTTGGGGCAAAAAGGCAGAAATTCTCCATATTTTGGTGCAAAAATAAGAAATTTCCCTTATTTTTATGTAAAATGCTGAAATTCCCCATATTTTGGGGCAAAAGGCAAAATTTCCCTTATTTTGGGGCAAATTTGCAGAAATTTCACTTATTTCAGGGTAATAAGTCAGAAATTTTTCTTATTTTGGGGCAAAAAGACAGAAATTTCATTTGTTTTGGGGGAAAAAAACAGAAATTACACTTATTTAGAGGCAAAAAGGCAAAAGTTCCCCTTATTTTGGAGCAAAAATGAAGAAATTTCCCCTTTTTATGGCAAAAAGGTATGCATTCTCCTTATTTTCAGACAATAAGGCAGAAATTCCCCATATTTTTGGGCAAAAGGCAGAAATTCCCTTTATTTTGGGGCAAAATTGCAGATATTTCCCTAATTGTGGGGCAAAAAGGCAGAAATTCCCTATAAGTTGGGGCAAAAAGACAGAAATTCTCCTTATTTTGGGGCAAAACTCAGAAATTCCACTTATTTTGGGGTAAAATTGCAGAAATATCTCTTCTTTCAGGGAAAAAAGGCAAAAATTTTCCTTATATTGGGGCAAAAAGGCAGAAATTCCTAATATTTTGTGGCAAAAATGCAGAAATTCCCCTTATTTTTAGGTTAAAAGGCTGAAATTCCCCTTATTTGGAAGCAAAAATGCAGAAATTTCCCTTATTTTGGGGCAAAATTGAAGAAATTTCAAATATTTCAGGGTAATAAGTCATAAACTCCCCTTATTGGGAGGCAAAAAAGACAGTAATTCCCTTTGTTTTCTAGGAAAAAAACAGAAATTCCACTTATTTAGAGACAAAAAGGCAGAAATTTCCCTTATTTTGGAGCAAAAATGAAGAAATTTCCCTTTTATATGGCAAAAAGGTATGCATTCCTCTTATTTTCGGGCAAAAAAGCAGAAATTCCCCGTATTTTGGAGCAAAATTGCAGAAATTCCCCTAATTGTGGGGCAAAATTGCAGAAATTTCCATAATTGTGGGGCAAAAACAGAAACTCCCCTTATTTTGGGGCAAAATTGCAGAAATTTCCCTTATTATGGGGAAAAATTGCAGAAATTTCTTTTATTTTAGGGCAAAATTGCAGAAATTTCACTAATTGTGGGGCAAAAAGGCAGAAATTCTTTTTATTTTAGGGCAAAACTCAGAAATTCCACTTATTTTGGGGCAAAATTGCAGAAATATCTCTTATTTCAGGGAAAAAATGCAGAAATTTTCCTTATATTGGGGCAAAATAGACAGAAATTCCCTTTGTTTTGGAGGGAAAATACATAAATTCTTCTTATTTAGAGGCAAAAAGGCAGAAATTCCCCTTATTTTGGGGTAAAATTTCAGAAATTTCAAATATTTCAGGGCAAAATGGCAGAAATTCCCCTCATTTGGGGACAAAAAGATGAAATACTTAATTTTTGGCTGAAATTGAAGAAATTTCACTTATTTCGGGACATAAAGGCAGAAATTCCACTTAATTTCAGGCAAAAAGGCAGAAATGACCCGTATTTTGGAGCAAAATTGCAGAAATTCCCCTAATATTGGTGAAAAATGCAGAAATTCCCTTTATTTTGGGGCAAAAAGGCAGAAATTCTCCATATTTTGGTGCAAAAATCAGAAATTTCCCTTATTTTGATGTAAAATGTTGAAATTCCTTATATTTTGGGGCAAAAGGCAGAAATTTCCCTTATTTTGGGGCAAATTTGCAGAAATTTCACTTATTTCAGGATAATAAGTCAGAAATTTTTTTATTTTGGGGCAAAAAGACAGAAATTTCATTTGTTTTGGGGGAAAAAGGCAGAAATTCCACTTATTTAGGGGTAAAATTGCAGAAATATCTCTTATTTCAGGGAAAAAAGGCAAAAATTTTCCTTATATTGGGGCAAAAAGGCAGAAATTCCTAATATTTTGTGGCAAAAATGCAGAAATTCCCCTTATTTTTAGGTTAAAAGGCTGAAATTCCCCTTAATTGGAAGCAAAAATGCAGAAATTTCCCTTATTTTGGGGCAAAATTGCAGAAATTTCACTTATTTCAGGGTAATAAGTCAGAAATTCCTCTTAATTGGAGGCAAAAAAGACAATAATTCCCTTTGTTTTCTGGGAAAAAGACAGAAATTCCACTTATTTAGAGACAAAAGGCAGAAATTCCCCTTATTTTGGAGCAAAAATGAATAAATTTCCCTTTTATATGGCAAAAAGGTATGCATTCCCCTCATTTTCGGGCAAAAAGGAAGAAATTCCCTGTATTTTGGAGCAAAACTGCAGAAATTCCCCTAATTGTGGGGCAAAAATGCAGATATTCCCTATATGTTGGGGCAAAAAACCAAAATTCTCCTTATTTTGGGGCAGAACTCAGAAATTCCACTTATTTTGGGGCAAAATTGCAGAAATATCTCTTATTTCAGGGAAAAAAGGCAGAAATTTTTCTTATATTTGTGCAAAATAAACAGAAATTCCCTTTGTTTTGGGGGGAAAAGACTGAAATTCAACTTATTTAGAGGCAAAAAAGCAAAAATTCCCCTTATTTTGGGGTAAAATTTTAGAAATTTCAAATATTTCAGGGCAAAATGGCAGAAATTCCCCTCATTTTGGGGCAAAAAGATGAAATCCCTAATTTTTGGCTAAAATTGAAGAAATTTCACTTATTTCGGGTCAAAAAGGCAGAAATTCCACTTAATTTTGGGCAAAAAGGCAGAAATGACCCGTATTTTGGAGCAAAATTGCAGAAATTCCCCTAATATTGGTGCAAAAATGCAGAAATTCCCTTTATTTTGGGGCCAAAAGGCAGAAATTCTCCATATTTTGGTGCAAAAATCAGAAATTTTCCTTATTTTGATGTAAAATGCTGAAATTCCCCATATTTTGGGGCAAAAGGCAGAAATTTCTCTTATTTTGGGGTAAATTTGCAGAAATTTCACTTATTTAAGGGTAATAAGTCAGAAATTTTTCTTATTTTGAGGCAAAAAGACAGAAAATTCATTTGTTTTGGGGGAAAAAGACAGAAATTCCACTTATTTAGAGGCAAAAAGGCAAAAGTTCCCCTTATTTTGGAGCAAAAATGAATAAATTTCCTTTTTTTATGGCAAAAAGTATGCATTCTTCTTATTTTTGGACAAAAATGCAGAAATTCCCCATATTTTGGAGTAAAAGGCAGAAATTCCCCTTATTTTGGGGCAACATTGCAGAAATTTCCCTAATTGTGGAGCAAAATTGCAGAAATTTCCCTAATTGTGGGGCAAAAAACAGAAATTCCCCTTATTTTGGGGCAAAATTGCAGAAATTTCCCTTATTATGGGGAAAAATTGCAGAAATTTCTTTTATTTTAGGGCAAAATTGCAAAAATTTCACTAATTGTGGGGCAAAAAGGCAGAAATTCTTTTTATTTTGGGGCAAAACTCAGAAATTCCACATATTTTGGGGCAAAATTGCAGAAATATCTCTTATTTCAGGGAAAAAAGGCAGAAATTTTCCTTATATTGGTGCAAAATAGACAGAAATTCCCTTTGTTTTGGGGGGAAAAGACAGAAATTCCCCTTATTTAGAGGCAAAAAGGCAGAAATTCCCCTTATTTTGGGGTAAAATTTCAGAAATTTCAAATATTTCAGGGCAAAATGGCAGAAATTCCCCTCATTTTGGGATAAAAAAATGAAATCCTTAATTTTTGGCTAAAATTGAAAAAATTTCAATTATTTTGGGTCATAAAGGCAGAAATTCCACTTAATTTCGGGCAAAAAGGTAGATATGACCCGTATTTTGGAGCAAAATTGCAGAAATTCCCCTAATATTGGTAAAAAATGCAGAAATTCCCTTTATTTTCAGGACAAAAAGGCAGAAATTCTCCATATTTTTGTGCAAAAATCAGAAATTTCCATTCTTTTGATGTAAAATGCTGAAATTCCCCATATTTTGGAGCAAAAGGCAGAAATTTCCCTTATTTTGAGGCAAATTTGCAGAAATTTTACTTATTTCAGGGTAATAAGTCAGAAATTTTTCTTATTTTGGGGCAAAAAGACAGAAATTTCATTTGTTTTGGGGGAAAAAGACAGAAATTCCACTTATTTAGAGGCAAAAAGGCAAAAGTTCCCCTTATTTTGGAGCAAAAATGAAGAAATTTCCCTTTTTTATGGCAAAAAGTTATGGATTCTTCTTATTTTCAGACAAAAAGGCAGAAATTCCCCATATTTTGGGGCAAAAGGCAGAAATTCCCCTTATTTTGTGGCAAAATTGCAGAAATTTCCATAATTGTGGGGCAAAATAACAGAAATTCCCCTTATTATGGGGCAAAATTCCAGAAATTTTCCTTATTATAGGGAAAAATTGCAGAAATTTCTTTTATTTTAGGGCAAAATTGTAGAAATTTCACTAATTGTGGGGCAAAAGGCAGAAATTCTCCTTATTTTGGGGCAAAACTCAGAAATTCCACTTATTTTGGGGCAAAATTCCAGAAATTTCCCTTATTTTGGGGCAAAATTGAAGAAATTTCAATTATTTTGTTGCAAATTTGCAGAAATTTCACTTATTTCAGAGAAAAAAGGCAGAAATTTTTTTTATTTTTAAGCAAAAAGGCAGAAATTCCTAATATTTTGTGCCAAAATTAAGAAATTCCCCTTATTTTTAGGTAAAAAGGAAAAACTTCCCCTTATTTTGGGGCAAAATTGCAGAAAATTTATTTATTTCCGGGTAGTAAGTCAGAAATTCCCTTTATTTAGGGGCAAAAATGAGAAATGTCCTTTGTTTTGGGGGAAAAAGACAGAAATTCCACTTATTTAGAGGCAAAAAGGCAGAAATTCCTTTTATTTTATAGCAAAAATGAAGAAATTTTTCTTTTATATGGCAAAAAGGTATGTATTCCCTTTATTTTCGGGCAAATAGGCAAAAATTCCCCGTATTTTGGAGCAAAATTGCAGAAATTCCCCTAATTGTGGGGCAAAAAGGCAGAAATTCCCTATAAGTTGGGGCAAAAAGACAGAAATTCTCCTTATTTTGGGGCAAAACTCAGAAATTCCACTTATTTTGGGGCAAAATTGCAGAAATTTCACTTATTTCAGAGTAATAAGTCAGAAATTCCCCTTATTTTGAGGCAAAAAAGACAGAAATTCTCTTTGTTTTGGGGGAAAAATACAGAAATTCGACTTATTTAGAGGCAAAAAGGCAGAAATTTCCCTTATTTTGGAGCAAAAATGAAGAAATTTCACTTTTTTATGGCAAAAAGGTATGCATTCCCCTTATTTTCGGGCAAAAAGACAGAAATTCCTTGTATTTTGGAGCAAAATTGCAGAAATTCCCATAATTTTGGGGTAAAAGGCAGAAATTCCCTTTATTTTGGGGCAAAAATCAGAAATTTCCCTTATTTTGAGGCAAAATTCCAGAAACTTTCTATATTTTGTGGCAAAATTGCAGGAATTTACCTTATTTTAAGGTAAAATTGCAGAAATTTCCCTTATTTGGGACAAAATTGCAGAAATTTCACTTATTTTCAGGTAAAAAGGCTGAAATTTCCTTTATTTTGGGGCAAAAAGGGAGAAATTCCCTTTATTTTGGAAAAAAATTGCAGAAATTTTCTTTATTTTGGGGCAAAAAGGCAGAAATTCCGTATATTTTGTGGCAAAAAGGCAGAAATTTCCTTTATTTTGAGGTAATAAGGTTTAAATTCCCCTTCTTTTGGGGCAAAAATTCAGAAATTCCCCTTATTTTGGGGTAAAATTTCAGAAATTTCAAATATTTTTGGGGAAAATGGCAGAATTTCCCCTTATTTTGGGGCAAAAAATGAAATCCCTAATTTTGGCTAAAATTGAAGAAATTTCACTTATTTCGGGACAAAAAGGCAGAAATTCAACTTAATTTCCAGCAAAAAGGCAGAAATGACCCGTATTTTGGAGCAAAATTGCAGAAATTCCCCTAGTATTGGTGCAAAAATGAAGAAATTCCTTTTATTTTGGGGCAAAAATGCAGAAATTCCTAATATTTTTGTGCAAAAATCAAAAATTTCTCTTATTTTGATGTAAAATGCTGAAATTCCCCATATTTTGGGGCAAAAGGCAGAAATTTCCCTTATTTTGGGGCAAATTTGCAGAACTTTCACTTATTTCAGTGTAATAAGTCTGAAAATTTTTTTTATTTTGGGGCAAAAAGACAGAAATTTCCTTTGTTTGGGGGAAAAAGACAGATATTCCACTTATTTGGAGGCAAAAACGCAAAAGTTTCCCTTATTTTGGAGCAAAAATGAAGAAATTTCCCTTTTTTTATGGCAAAAAGGTATGCATTCTTCTTATTTTTGGACAAAAAGCAGAAATTCCCCATATTTTGGGGCAAAAGGCAGAAATTCCCCTTATTTTGGGGCAAAAATTCAGAAATTCCTAATATTTTTGTGCAAAAATCAAAAATTAATCTTATTTTGATGTAAAATGCTGAAATTCCCCATATTTTGGGGCAAAAGGTAGAAATTTCCCTTATTTTGGGGCAAATTTGCAGAAATTTCACTTATTTCAGGGTAATAAGTCTGAAATTTTTTTTTATTTTGGGGCAAAAAGACAGAAATTTCCTTTGTTTTGGGGGCAAAAACTGATATTCCACTTATTTGGAGGCAAAAACGCAAAAGTTTCCCTTATTTTGGAGCAAAAATGAAGAAATTTCATTTTTTATGGCAAAAAGGTATGCATTCTTCTTATTTTTTGTACAAAAAGCAGAAATTCCCCACATTTTGGGGAAAAAGGCAGAAATTCCCCTTATTTTTGGACAAAATTGCAGAAATTTCTCTAATTGTGCGGCAAAAATCAGAAATTCCCCTTATTTTGGGGCAAAATTGCAGAAATTTCCCTTATTATGGTAAAAAATTGCAAAAATTTCTTTTATTTTAGGGCAAAATTGCAGAAATTTCACTAATTGTGGGGCAAAAAGGCAGAAATTTCACTTATTTTGGTGCAAAATTGCAGAAATTTCACTTATTTCAGAGAAAAAAGGCAGAAATTTTCCTTATTTTGGGGCAAAAAGGCAGAAATTCCTAATATTTTGTACCAAAATTCAGAAATTCCCCTTATTTTGAGGTGAAAAGGCTGAAATTTCCCTTATTTGGGGGCAAAAAGGCAGAAATTTCCCTTATATTGGGGCAAAATTGCAGAAATTTCACTTATTTTAGGGTAATAAGGCAGAAATTTTCCTAATTTTGGGGCAAAAAAGACAGAAATTCCCTTTGTTTTGGGGGAAAAAGACAGAAATTCCACTTATTTAGAGGCAAAAATGCAGAAATTCCCCTTATTATAAGGTAAAAAGGCTGAAATTCCCCATATTTGGAGGGAAAAAGGCTGAAATTTCCCTTATTTTGGGGCAAAATTGCAGAAATTTTACTTATTTCCGGGTAATAAGTCAAAAATTCCTTTTATTTTGGTGCAAAAAAGACAGAAATTCCCTTTGTTTTGGGGGAAAAAGACAGAAAGTCCACTTATTTAGAGGAAAAGGGCAGAAATTTTCCTTATTTTGGAGCAAAAATGAAGAAATTTCCCTTTTATATGGCAAAAAGGTATGCATTCCCCTTATTTTCGGGCAAAAAGGCAGAAATTCCCCGTATTTTGGCGCAAGATTGCAGAAATTCCCCTAATTGTGGGGCAAAAAGGAAGAAATTCCCTATATGTTGGGGCAAAAAGACAGAAATTCTCCTTATTTTGGGGCAAAACTCAGAAATTCCACTTATTTTCGAGCAAAATTGCAGAAATATCTTTATTTCAGGGAAAAAAGGCAGAAATTTTCCTTATATTGGGGCAAAAATGCAGAAATTCCTAATATTTTGTGGCAAAAATGCAGAAATTCCCCTTATTTTTAGGTTAAAAGGCTGAAATTCCCCTTATTTGGAAGCAAAAATGCAGAAATTTCCCTTATTTTGGGGCAAAATTGCAGAAATTTCACTTATTTCAGGGTAATAAGTCAGAAATTCCCCTTATTTTGGGGCAAAAAAGACAGAAATTCCCTTTGTTTTTGGGGGAAAAAGACAGAAATTCCACTTATTTAGAGGCAAAAAGGCAGAAATTCCCCTTATTTTGGAGCAAAAATGAAGAAATTTCACTTTTTTATGGCAAAAAGGTATGCATTCTTATTTTCGGGCAAAAAGGCAGAAATTCCCCATATTTTGGAGCAAAATTGCAGAAATTCCCCTAATTTTGGGGCAAAAGGCAAAAATTCCCTTTATTTTGGGGCAAAAATCAGAAATTCCCCTTATCTTGGGAAAAAATTCCAGAAATTTTCTTTATTTTGGGGCAAAATTGCAGGAATTTACCTTATTTTGTGGCAAAATTGCAGAATTTTCCCTTATTTGGGGCAAAATTGCAGAAATTTCACTTATTTTCAGGTAAAAAGTCTGAAATTTCCTTTATTTTGGGGCAAAAAATGAGAAATTCCCCTTATTTTGGGGAAAAATTATAGAAATTTTCCTTATTTTGGGGCAAAAATCAGAAATTCCGATTATTTTGGGGCAAAATTGCAGAAATTTCTCTTATTATGGGGAAAAATTGCAAAATTTACTTTTATTTTAGGGCAAAATTGCAGAAATTTCACTAATTGTGGAGCAAAAAAACAGAAATTCTCGTTATTTTTAAGTAAAACTCAGAAATTTCAATTATTTTGGGACAAAATATCAGAAATTTCCCTTATTTTGGGGCAAAATTGCAGAAATATCAATTATTTTGTTGCAAAACTGCAGAAATTTTACTTATTTCAGAGAAAAAAGGCAGAAATTTTCCTTATTTTGGGGCAAAAAGGCAGAAATTCCTAATATTTTGTGCCAATATTCAGAAATTACCCTTATTTTGAGGTAAAATGGCTGAAATTCCTCTTATTTGGGGGCAAAAAGGCAGAAATTTCCCTTATATTGGGGCAAAATTGCAGAACTTTAACTTATTTTAGGGTAATAAGTCAGAAATTTTCCTTATTTTGGGGCAAAAAAGACAGAAATTCCCTTTGTTTTTGGGGAAAGAGACAGAAATTCCACTTATTTAGAGGCAAAAATGCAGAAATTCCCCTTATTACGAGGTAAAAATGCTGAAATTCCCCTTATTTGTGGGCAAAATTGCAGAAATTTTACTTATTTTAGGGTAATAAGTCAGAAATTTCCTTTATTTAGGGGCAAAAAAGACAGAAATTTTCTTTTTTGGGGGGGGAAAGACAGAAATTCCACTTATTTAGAGGCAAAAAGGCAGAAATTCCTTTTATTTTGAAGCAAAAATGAAGAAATTTCCCTTTTATATGGCAAAAAGGTATGCATTCCCCTTATTTTCGGGCAAAAAAGCAGAAATTCCTCGTATTTTGGAGCAAAATTGCAGAAAATCCCCTAATTGTGGGGGAAAAAGGCAGATATTCCCTATATGTTGGGGCAAAAAAACAAAATTCTCCTTATTTTGGGGCAAAACTCAGAAATTCCACTTATTTTGGGGCAAAATTGCAGAAATGTCTCTTATTTCAGGGAAAAAAGGCAGAAATTTTCCTTATATTTGGGCAAAATAAACAGAAATTCCCTATGTTTTGGGGGAAAATGACTGAAATTCCACTTATTTAGAGGCAAAAAGGCAGAAATTCCCCTTATTTTGGGGCAAAATTGCAGAAATTTAACTAATTGTGCGGCAAAAATCAGAAATTCCCCTTATTTTGGGGCAAAAATGCAGAAATTTCCCTTATTATGCTAAAAAATTGCAAAAATTTCTTTTATTTTAGGGCAAAATTGCAGAAATTTCACTAATTGTGGGACTAAAAGGCAGAAATTCTTTTTATTTTGGGGCAAAACTCAGAAATTCCACTTATTTTGTGGCAAAATTCCAGAAATTTCCATTATTTTGGGGCAAAATTGCACAAATTTCACTTATTTTGGTGCAAAATTGCAGAAATTTCACTTATTTCAGAGAAAAAAGGCAGAAATTTTCCTTATTTTGGGGCAAAAAGGCAGAAATTCCTAATATTTTGTGCCAAAATTCAGAAAATCCTATTATTTTGAGGTAAAAAGGCTGAAATTTCCCTTATTTGGTGGCAAAAAGGCAGAAATTTCCCTTATATTGGGGCAAAATTGCAGAAATTTCACTTATTTTAGGGTAATAAGTCAGAAATTCCCCTTATTTAGGGGCAAAACGACAGAAATTTCCTTTTTTTGGGATGAAAAAGACAGAAATTCCACTTATTTAGAGGCAAAAAGTCAGAAATTCCTTTTATTTTGGAGCAAAAATGAAGAAATTTTCCTTTTATATGGCAAAAAGGTATGCATTCCCCTTATTTTCGGGCAAAAAGGCAGAAATTCCTCGTATTTTGGAGCAAAATTGCAGAAATTCCCCTAATTGTGGGGGGAAAAGGCAGATATTCCCTATATGTTGGGGCAAAAAAACAAAATTCTCCTTATTTTGGGACAAAACTCAGAAATTCCACTTATTTTGGGGCAAAATTGCAGAAATATCACTTATTTCAGGGAAAAAGGCAGAAATTTTCCTTATATTTGGGCAAAATAAACAGAAATTCCCTATGTTTTGGGGGAAAAAGACTGAAATTCCACTTATTTAGAGGCAAAAAGGCAGAAATTCCCCTTATTTTGGGGCAAAATTGCAGAAATTTCTCTAATTGTGCGGCAAAAATCAGAAATTCCCTTTATTTTGGGGCAAAAATGCAGAAATTTCCCTTATTATGGTAAAAAATTGCAAAAATTTCTTTTATTTTAGGGCAAAATTGCAGAAATTTCACTAATTGTGGGGCAAAAAGGCAGAAATTCTTTTTATTTTGGGGCAAAACTCAGAAATTCCACTTATTTTGGGGCAAAATTCCAGAAATTTCCATTATTTTGGGGCAAAATTGCAGAAATTTCACTTATTTTGGTGCAAAATTGCAGAAATTTCACTTATTTCAGAGAAAAAAGGCAGAAATTTTCCTTATTTTGGGGCAAAAAGGCAGAAATTCCTAATATTTTGTGCCAAAATTCAGAAATTCCCCTTATTTTGAGGTAAAAAGGCTGAAATTTCCCTTATTTGGGGGCAAAAAGGCAGAAATTTCCCTCATATTGGGGCAAAATTGCAGAAATTTCACTTATTTTAGGGTAATAAGGCAGAAATTTTCCTAATTTTGGGGCAAAAAAGACAGAAATTCCCTTTGTTTTGGGGGAAAAAGACAGAAATTCCACTTATTTAGAGGCAAAAATGCAGAAATTCCCCCTATTATAAGGTAAAAAGGCTGAAATTCCCCTTATTTGGGGGGAAAAAGGCAGAAATTTCCCTTATTTTGGGGCAAAATTGCAGAAATTTTACTTATTTCCGGGTAATAAGTCAAAAATTCCTTTTATTTTGGTGCAAAAAAGAAAGAAATTCCCTTTGTTTTGGGGGAAAAAGACAGAAAGTCCACTTATTTAGAGGCAAAAAGGCAGAAATTTTCCTTATTTTGGAGCAAAAATGAAGAAATTTCCCTTTTATATGGCAAAAAGGTATGCATTCCCCTTATTTTCGGGCAAAAAGGCAGAAATTCCCCGTATTTTGGAGCAAGATTGCAGAAATTCCTCTAATTGTGGGGCAAAAAGGAAGAAATTCCCTATATGTTGGGGCAAAAAGACAGAAATTCTCCTTATTTTGGGGCAAAACTCAGAAATTCCACTTATTTTGGAGCAAAATTGCAGAAATATCTTTATTTCAGGGAAAAAAGGCAGAAATTTTCCTTATATTGGGGCAAAAATGCAGAAATTCCTAATATTTTGTGGCAAAAATGCAGAAATTCCTTTTATTTTTAGGTTAAAAGGCTGAAATTCCCCTATTTGGAAGCAACAATGCAGAAATTTCCCTTATTTTGGGGCAAAATTGCAGAAATTTCACTTATTTCAGGGTAATAAGTCAGAAATTCCCCTTATTTTGGGGCAAAAAAGACAGAAATTCCCTTTGTTTTGGGGGACAAAGACAAAAATTCCACTTATTTAGAGGCAAAAAGGCAGAAATTCCCCTTATTTTGGAGCAAAAAAGAAGAAATTTCACTTTTTTATGGCAAAAAGGTATGCATTCTTATTTTTGGGCAAAAAGGCAGTAATTCCCCATATTTTGGAGCAAAATTGCAGAAATTCCCCTAATTTTGGGGCAAAAGGCAGAAATTCCCTATATTTTGGGGCAAAAATCAGAAATTCCCCTTATTTTGGGGCAAAATTCCAGAAATTTTCTTTATTTTGGGGCAAAATTGCAGGAATTTACCTTATTTTGTGGCAAAATTGCAGAATTTTCCCTTATTTGGGGCAAAATTGCAGAAATTTCACTTATTTTCAGGTAAAAAGTCTGAAATTTCCTTCATTTTGGGGCAAAATATGAGAAATTCCCCTTCTTTTGGGGAAAAATTATAGAAATTTTCTTTATTTTGGGCAAAAAGGCAGAAATTCCGTATATTTTGTGGCAAAAAGGCAGAAATTTCCCTTATTTTGAGGTAATAATGTTGAAATTCCCCTTATTTTGGGGCAAAAAGGCAGAAATTCCCCTTATTTTGGGGTAAAATTTCAGAAATTTCAAATATTTATGGGCAAAATGGCAGAAATTCCCCTCATTTTGGGGCAAAAAGATGAAATCCCTAATTTTTGGCAAAAATTGAAGAAATTTCACTTATTTCACGACAAAAAGGCAGAAATTCCACTTAATTTCGGGCAAAAAGGCAGAAATGACCCGTATTTTGGAGCAAAATTGCAGAAATTCCCCTAATATTGGTGCAAAAATGCTGAAATTCCCTTTATTTTGGGGCAAAAAGGCAGAAATTCTCCATATTTAGGTGGAAAAATCAGAAATTTCCCTTATTTTGATGTAAAATGCTGAAATTCCCCACATTTTGGGGCAAAAGGCAGAAATTTCCCTTATTTTGGGGCAAATTTACAGAACTTTCACTTATTTCAGGGTAATAAGTCAGAAATTTTTCTTATTTTGGGGCAAAAAAGACAGAAATTTCCTTTGTTTTGAGGGAAAAAGACAGAAATTCCACATATTTGGAGGCAAAAATGCAAAAGTTCCCCTTATTTTGTAGCAAAAATGAAGAAATTTCCCTTTTATATGGCAAAAAGGTATGCATTCTTCTTATTTTTGGAAAAAAAGGCAGAAATTCCCCATATTTTGGGGCAAAAGGCAGAAATTCCCCTTATTTGGGGCAAAAATGAAGAAATTTCACTTTTTTATGGCAAAAAGGTATGCATTCTTATTTTCGGGCAAAAAGGCAGAAATTCCCTATATTTTGGAGCAAAATTGCAGAAATTTCCCTAATTTTGGGGCAAGAGGCAGAAATTCCCTTTATTTTGGGGCAAAAATCAGAAATTCCCCTTATCTTGGGGCAAAATTCCAGAAATTTTCTTTATTTTGGGGCAAAATTGCAGGAATTTACCTTATTTTGTGGCAAAATTGCAGAATTTTCCCTTATTTGGGGCAAAATTGCAGAAATTTCACTTATTTTCAGGTAAAAAGTCTGAAATTTCCTTTATTTTGGGGCAAAAAATGAGAAATTCCCCTTATTTTGGGGAAAAATTATAGAAATTTTCCTTATTTTGGGGCAAAAAGGCAGAAATTCTGTATATTTTGTGGCAAAAAGGCAGATATTTCCCTTATTTTGAGGTAATAATGTTGAAATTCCCCTTATTTTGGGGCAAAAAGGCAGAAATTCCCCTTATTTTGGGGTAAAATTTCAGAAATTTCAAATATTTATGGGCAAAATGGCAGAAATTCCCCTTATTTTGGGGCAAAAAGATGAAATCCCTAATTTTGGGCTAAAATTGAAGAAATTTCACTTATTTCGGGACAAAAAGGCAGAAATTCTACTTAATTTCGGGCAAAAAGGCAGAAATGACCCATATTTTGGAGCAAAATTGCAGAAATTCCCCTAATATTGGTGCAAAAATGAAGAAATTCCCTTTATTTTGGGGCAAAAAGGCAGAAATTCCTAATATTTTGGTGCAAAAATCAGAAATTTCCCTTATTTTGATGTAAAATGCTGAAATTCCCCACATTTTGGGGCAAAAGGCAGAAATTTCCCTTATTTTGGGGCAAATTTGCAGAACTTTCACTTATTTCAGGGTAATAAGTCAGAAATTTTTCTTATTTTGGGGCAAAAAAGACAGAAATTTCCTTTGTTTTGGGGGAAAAATACAGAAATTCCACATATTTGGAGGCAAAAATGCAAAAGTTCCCCTTATTTTGTAGCAAAAATGAAGAAATTTCCCTTTTTTATGGCAAAAAGGAATGCATTCTTCTTATTTTTGGAAAAAAAGGCAGAAATTCCCTATATTTTGGGGCAAAAGGCAGAAATTCCCCTTATTTTGGGGCAAAATTGCAGAAATTTAACTAATGTGGGGCAAAAATCAGAAATTCCGCTTATTTTGGGGAAAAATAGCAGAAATTTTCCTTATTATGGGGAAAAATTGCAAAATTTACTTTTATTTTAGGGCAAAATTGCAGAAATTTAACTAATTGTGGAGCAAAAAGGCAGAAATTCTCCTTATTTTTAAGCAAAACTCAGAAATTTCACTTATTTTGGGGCAAAATATCAGAAATTTCCCTTATTTTGGGGCAAAATTGCAGAAATATCAATTATTTTGTGGCAAAACTGCAGAAATTTTACTTATTTCAGAGAAAAAAGGCAGAAATTTTCCTTATTTTGGGGCAAAAAGGCAGAAATTCCTAATATTTTGTGCCAATATTCAGAAATTCCCCTTATTTTGAGGTAAAATGGCTGAAATTCCTCTTATTTGGGGGCAAAAAGGCAGAAATTTCCCTTATATTGGGGCAAAATTGCAGAAATTTAACTTATTTCAGGGTAATAAGTCAGAAATTTTCCTTATTTTTGGGTAAAAAAGAGAGAAATTCCCTTTGTTTTGGGGGAAAAAGACAGAAATTCCACTTATTTAGAGGCAAAAATGCAGAAATTCCCCTTATTACGAGGTAAAAAGGCTGAAATTCCCCTTATTTGGGGGCAAAATGCAGAAATTTCCCTTATTTTTGGGCAAAATTGCAGAAATTTTACTTATTTTAGGGTAATAAGTCAAAAATTCCCCTTATTTAGGGGCAAAAAAGACAGAAATTTCCTTTTTTGGGGGGGAAAAAGACAGAAATTTCACTTATTTAGAGGCAAAAAGGCAGAAATTCCTTTTATTTTGGAGCAAAAATGAAGAAATTTCCCTTTTATATGGCAAAAAGGTATGCATTCCCCTTATTTTCAGGCAAAAAGGCAGAAATTCCCCGTATTTTGGAGCAAAATTGCAGAAATTCCCCTAATTGTGGGGCAAAAAGGCAGAAATTCCCTATAAGTTGGGGCAAAAAGACAGAAATTCTCTTTATTTTGGGGCAAAACTCAGAAATTCCACTTATTTTGGGGTAAAATTGCAGAAATATCTCTTTTTTCAGGAAAAAAAGGCAAAAAATTTCCTTATATTGGGGCAAAAAGGCAGAAATTCCTAATATTTTGTGGCAAAAATGCAGAAATTCCCCTTATTTTAGGTTAAAAGGCTGAAATTCCCTTTATTTACTAAAATGCAGAAATTTCCCTTATTTTGGGGGAAAATTGCAGAAATTTCACTTATTTCAGGGTAATAAGTCAGAAAATCCCCTTTTTTTGAGGCAAAAAAGACAGTAATTCCCTTTGTTTTCTGGGAAAAAGACAGAAATTCCACTTATTTAGAGACAAAAAGGGAGAAATTTCCCTTATTTTGGAGCAAAAATGAAGAAATTTCCCTTTTATATGGCAAAAAGGTATGCATTCCCCTTATTTTCGGGCAAAAAGGCAGAAATTCCTTGTATTTTGGAGCAAAATTGCAGAAATTCCCCTAATTGTGGAGGAAAAAGGCAGATATTCCCCATATGTTGGGGCAAAAAAACAAAATTCTCCTTATTTTGGGGCAAAACTCAGAAATTCCACTTATTTTGGGGCAAAATTGCAGAAATATCTCTTATTTCAGGGAAAAAAGGCAGAAATTTTCCTTATATTTGGGCAAAATAAACAGAAATTCCCTTTGTTTTGGGGGAAAAAGATTGAAATTCCACTTATTTAGAGGCAAAAAGGCAGAAATTCCCCTTATTTTGGGGTAAAATTTCAGAAATTTCAAATATTTATGGGCAAAATGGCAGAAATTCCCCTCATTTTGGGGCAAAAAGATGAAATCCCTAATTTTTGGCAAAAATTGAAGAAATTTCACTTATTTTGGGAAAAAAAGGCAGAAATTCCACTTAATTTCAGGCAAAAAGGCAGAAATGACCCGTATTTTGGAGCAAAATTGCAGAAATTCCCCTAATATTGGTGCAAAAATGCAGAAATTCCCTTTATTTTGGGGCAAAAAGGAAGAAATTCTCCATATTTAGGTGCAAAAATCAGAAATTTCCCTTATTTTGATGTAAAATGCTGAAATTCCCCACATTTTGGGGCAAAAGGCAGAAATTTCCCTTATTTTGGGGCAAATTTGCAGAACTTTCACTTATTTCAGGGTAATAAGTCAGAAATATTTCTTATTTTGGGGCAAAAAAGACAGAAATTTCCTTTGTTTTGGGGGAAAAAGAAAGAAATTCCACATATTTGGAGGCAAAAATGCAAAAGTTCCCCTTATTTTGTAGCAAAAATGAAGAAATTTCCCTTTTTTATGGCAAAAAGGTATGCATTCTTCTTATTTTTGGAAAAAAAGGCAGAAATTCCCCATATTTTGGGGCAAAAGGCAGAAATTCCCCTTACTTTGGGGCAAAATTGCAGAAATTTAACTAATTGTGGGGCAAAAATCAGAAATTCTGCTTATTTTGGGGCAATATTGCAGAAATTTCCCTTATTATGGGGAAAAATTGCAAAATTTACTTTTATTTTAGGGCAAAATTGCAGAAATTTCACTAATTATGGAGCAAAAAGGCAGAAATTCTCCTTATTTTTAAGCAAAACTCAGAAATTACACTTATTTTGGGGCAAAATATCAGAAATTTCCCTTATTTTGGGGCAAAATTGCAAAAATATCAATTATTTTGTTGCAAAACTGCAAAAATTTTACTTATTTCAGAGAAAAAAGCAGAAATTTTCCTTATTTTGGGGCAAAAAGGCAGAAATTCCTAATATTTTGTGCCAATATTCAGAAATTCCCCTTATTTTGAGGTAAAATGGCTGAAATTCCTCTTATTTGAGGTGCAAAAAGGCAGAAATTTCCCTTATATTGGGGCAAAATTGCAGAAATTTAACTTATTTTAGGGTAATAACCGAGAAATTTTCCTTATTTTGGGGCAAAAAAGACAGAAATTCCCTTTGTTTTGGGGAAAAAAGACAGAAATTCCACTTATTTAGAGGCAAAAATGCAGAAATTCCCCTTATTACGAGGTAAAAAGGCTGATATTCCCCTTATTTGGGGGCAAAATGCAGAAATTTCCCTTATTTTTGGGCAAAATTGCAGAAATTTTACTTATTTTAGGGTAATAAGTCAGAAATTCCCCTTATTTAGGGGCAAAAAAGACAGAAATTTCCTTTTTTTGGGGGGGAAAAAGACAGAAATTCCACTTATTTAGAGGCAAAAAGCAGAAATTCCTTTTATTTTGGAGCAAAAATGAAGAAATTTCCCTTTTATATGGCAAAAAGGTATGCATTCCCCTTATTTTCGGGCAAAAAGGCAGAAATTCCTCGTATTTTGGAGCAAAATTGCAGAAATTCCCCTAATTGTGGGGGAAAAAGGCAGATATTCCCTATATGTTGGGGCAAAAAAACAAAATTCTCCTTATTTTGGGGCAAAACTAAGAAATTCCACTTATTTTGGGGCAAAATTGCAGAAATATCTCTTATTTCAGGGAAAAAAGGCAGAAATTTTCCTTATATTTGGGCAAAATAAACAGAAATTCCCTATGTTTTGGAGGAAAAAGACTGAAATTCCACTTATTTAGAGGCAAAATGGCAGAAATTCCCCTTATTTTGGGGCAAAATTGCAGAAATTTCTCTAATTGTGCGGCAAAAATCAGAAATTCCCCTTATTTTGGGGCAAAAATGCAGAAATTTCCCTTATTATGGTAAAAAATTGCAAAAATTTCTTTTATTTTAGGGCAAAATTGCAGAAATTTCACTAATTGTGGGGCAAAAAGGCAGAAATTCTTTTTATTTTGGGGCAAAACTCAGAAATTCCACTTATTTTGGGGCAAAATTCCAGAAATTTCCATTATTTTGGGGCAAAATTGCAGAAATTTCACTTATTTTGTTGCAAAATTGCAGAAATTTCACTTATTTCAGAGAAAAAAGGCAGAAATTTTCCTTATTTTGGGGCAAAAAGGCAGAAATTCCTAATATTTTGTGCCAAAATTCAGAAATTCCCCTTATTTTGAGGTAAAAAGGCTAAAATTTCCCTTATTTGGGGGCAAAAAGGCAGAAATTTCTCTTATATTGGGGCAAAATTGCAGAAATTTCACTTATTTTAGGGTAATAAGGCAGAAATTTTCCTAATTTTGGGGCAAAAAAGACAGAAATTCCCTTTGTTTTGGGGGAAAAAGACAGAAATTCCACTTATTTAGAGGCAAAAATGCAGAAATTCCCCTTATTATAAGGTAAAAAGGCTGAAATTCTCCTTATTTGGAGGGAAAAAGGCAGAAATTTCCCTTATTTTGGGGCAAAATTGCAGAAATTTTACTTATTTCCGGGTAATAAGTCAAAAATTCCTTTTATTTGGGTGCAAAAAAGACAGAAATTCCCTTTGTTTTGGGGGAAAAAGACAGAAAGTCCACTTATTTAGAGGCAAAAAGGCAGAAATTTTCCTTATTTTGGAGCAAAAATGAAGAAATTTCTTTTTTATATGGCAAAAAGTTATGCATTCCCCTTATTTTCGGGCAAAAAGGCAGAAATTCCCCGTATTTTGGAGCAAAATTGCAGAATTTCCCCTAATTGTGGGGCAAAAAGGAAGAAATTCCCTATATGTTGGGGCAAAAAGACAGAAATTCTCCTTATTTTGGGGCAAAACTCAGAAATTCCACTTATTTTGGAGCAAAATTGCAGAAATATCTTTATTTCAGGGAAAAAAAGGCAGAAATTTTCCTTATATTGGGGCAAAAATGCAGAAATTCCTAATATTTTGTTGCAAAAATGCAGAAATTCCCATATTTTTAAGTTAAAAGGCTGAAATTCCCCTTATATGGAAGCAAAAATGCAGAAATTCCCCTTATTACGAGGTAAAAAGGCTGATATTCCCCTTATTTGGGGGCAAAATGCAGAAATTTCCCTTATTTTTGGGCAAAATTGCAGAAATTTTACTTATTTTAGGGTAATAAGTCAGAAATTCCCCTTATTTAGGGGCCAAAAAGACAGAAATTTCCTTTTTTTGGGGGGAAAAAGACAGAAATTCCACTTATTTAGAGGCAAAAAGGCAGAAATTCCTTTTATTTTGGAGCAAAAATGAAGAAATTTCCCTTTTATATGGCAAAAGGGTATGCATTCCCCTTATTTTCGGGCAAAAAGGCAGAAATTCCTCGTATTTTGGAGCAAAATTGCAGAAATTCCCCTAATTGTGGGGGAAAAAGGCAGATATTCCCTATATGTTGGGGCAAAAAAACAAAATTCTCCTTATTTTGGGGCAAAACTAAGAAATTCCACTTATTTTGGGGCAAAATTGCAGAAATATCTCTTATTTCAGGGAAAAAAGGCAGAAATTTTCCTTATATTTGGGCAAAATAAACAGAAATTCCCTATGTTTTGGAGGAAAAAGACTGAAATTCCACTTATTTAGAGGCAAAATGGCAGAAATTCCACTTATTTTGGGGCAAAATTGCAGAAATTTCTCTAATTGTGCGGCAAAAATCAGAAATTCCCCTTATTTTGGGGCAAAAATGCAGAAATTTCCCTTATTATGGTAAAAAATTGCAAAAATTTCTTTTATTTTAGGGCAAAATTGCAGAAATTTCACTAATTGTGGGGCAAAAAGGCAGAAATTCTTTTTATTTTGGGGCAAAACTCAGAAATTCCACTTATTTTGGGGCAAAATTCCAGAAATTTCCATTATTTTCGGGCAAAATTGCAGAAATTTCACTTATTTTGGTGCAAAATTGCAGAAATTTCACTTATTTCAGAGAAAAAAGGCAGAAATTTTCCTTATTTTGGGGCAAAAAGGCAGAAATTCCTAATATTTTGTGCCAAAATTCAGAAATTCCCCTTATTTTGAGGTAAAAAGGCTGAAATTTCCCTCATTTGGGGGCAAAAAGGCAGAAATTTCTCTTATATTGGGGCAAAATTGCAGAAATTTCACTTATTTTAGGGTAATAAGGCAGAAATTTTCCTAATTTTGGGGCAAAAAAGACAGAAATTCCCTTTGTTTTGGGGGAAAAAGACAGAAATTCCACTTATTTAGAGGCAAAAATGCAGAAATTCCCCTTATTATAAGGTAAAAAGGCTGAAATTCCCCATATTTGGAGGGAAAAAGGCAGAAATTTCCCTTATTTTGGGGCAAAATTGCAGAAATTTTACTTATTTCCGGGTAATAAGTCAAAAATTCCTTTTATTTTGGTGCAAAAAAGACAGAAATTCCCTTTGTTTTGGGGGAAAAAGACAGAAAGTCCACTTATTTAGAGGAAAAGGGCAGAAATTTTCCTTATTTTGGAGCAAAAATGAAGAAATTTCCCTTTTATATGGCAAAAAGGTATGCATTCCCCTTATTTTCGGGCAAAAAGGCAGAAATTCCCCGTATTTTGGCGCAAGATTGCAGAAATTCCCCTAATTGTGGGGCAAAAAGGAAGAAATTCCCTATATGTTGGGGCAAAAAGACAGAAATTCTCCTTATTTTGGGGCAAAACTCAGAAATTCCACTTATTTTCGAGCAAAATTGCAGAAATATCTTTATTTCAGGGAAAAAAGGCAGAAATTTTCCTTATATTGGGGCAAAAATGCAGAAATTCCTAATATTTTGTGGCAAAAATGCAGAAATTCCCCTTATTTTTAGGTTAAAAGGCTGAAATTCCCCTTATTTGGAAGCAAAAATGCAGAAATTTCCCTTATTTTGGGGCAAAATTGCAGAAATTTCACTTATTTCAGGGTAATAAGTCAGAAATTCCCCTTATTTTGGGGCAAAAAAGACAGAAATTCCCTTTGTTTTTGGGGGAAAAAGACAGAAATTCCACTTATTTAGAGGCAAAAAGGCAGAAATTCCCCTTATTTTGGAGCAAAAATGAAGAAATTTCACTTTTTTATGGCAAAAAGGTATGCATTCTTATTTTCGGGCAAAAAGGCAGAAATTCCCCATATTTTGGAGCAAAATTGCAGAAATTCCCCTAATTTTGGGGCAAAAGGCAAAAATTCCCTTTATTTTGGGGCAAAAATCAGAAATTCCCCTTATCTTGGGAAAAAATTCCAGAAATTTTCTTTATTTTGGGGCAAAATTGCAGGAATTTACCTTATTTTGTGGCAAAATTGCAGAATTTTCCCTTATTTGGGGCAAAATTGCAGAAATTTCACTTATTTTCAGGTAAAAAGTCTGAAATTTCCTTTATTTTGGGGCAAAAAATGAGAAATTCCCCTTATTTTGGGGAAAAATTATAGAAATTTTCCTTATTTTGGGGCAAAAATCAGAAATTCCGATTATTTTGGGGCAAAATTGCAGAAATTTCTCTTATTATGGGGAAAAATTGCAAAATTTACTTTTATTTTAGGGCAAAATTGCAGAAATTTCACTAATTGTGGAGCAAAAAAACAGAAATTCTCGTTATTTTTAAGTAAAACTCAGAAATTTCAATTATTTTGGGACAAAATATCAGAAATTTCCCTTATTTTGGGGCAAAATTGCAGAAATATCAATTATTTTGTTGCAAAACTGCAGAAATTTTACTTATTTCAGAGAAAAAAGGCAGAAATTTTCCTTATTTTGGGGCAAAAAGGCAGAAATTCCTAATATTTTGTGCCAATATTCAGAAATTACCCTTATTTTGAGGTAAAATGGCTGAAATTCCTCTTATTTGGGGGCAAAAAGGCAGAAATTTCCCTTATATTGGGGCAAAATTGCAGAACTTTAACTTATTTTAGGGTAATAAGTCAGAAATTTTCCTTATTTTGGGGCAAAAAAGACAGAAATTCCCTTTGTTTTTGGGGAAAGAGACAGAAATTCCACTTATTTAGAGGCAAAAATGCAGAAATTCCCCTTATTACGAGGTAAAAATGCTGAAATTCCCCTTATTTGTGGGCAAAATTGCAGAAATTTTACTTATTTTAGGGTAATAAGTCAGAAATTTCCTTTATTTAGGGGCAAAAAAGACAGAAATTTTCTTTTTTGGGGGGGGAAAGACAGAAATTCCACTTATTTAGAGGCAAAAAGGCAGAAATTCCTTTTATTTTGAAGCAAAAATGAAGAAATTTCCCTTTTATATGGCAAAAAGGTATGCATTCCCCTTATTTTCGGGCAAAAAAGCAGAAATTCCTCGTATTTTGGAGCAAAATTGCAGAAATTCCCCTAATTGTGGGGGAAAAAGGCAGATATTCCCTATATGTTGGGGCAAAAAAACAAAATTCTCCTTATTTTGGGGCAAAACTCAGAAATTCCACTTATTTTGGGGCAAAATTGCAGAAATATCTCTTATTTCAGGGAAAAAAGGCAGAAATTTTCCTTATATTTGGGCAAAATAAACAGAAATTCCCTATGTTTTGGGGGAAAATGACTGAAATTCCACTTATTTAGAGGCAAAAAGGCAGAAATTCCCCTTATTTTGGGGCAAAATTGCAGAAATTTAACTAATTGTGCGGCAAAAATCAGAAATTCCCCTTATTTTGGGGCAAAAATGCAGAAATTTCCCTTATTATGCTAAAAAATTGCAAAAATTTCTTTTATTTTAGGGCAAAATTGCAGAAATTTCACTAATTGTGGGACTAAAAGGCAGAAATTCTTTTTATTTTGGGGCAAAACTCAGAAATTCCACTTATTTTGTGGCAAAATTCCAGAAATTTCCATTATTTTGGGGCAAAATTGCACAAATTTCACTTATTTTGGTGCAAAATTGCAGAAATTTCACTTATTTCAGAGAAAAAAGGCAGAAATTTTCCTTATTTTGGGGCAAAAAGGCAGAAATTCCTAATATTTTGTGCCAAAATTCAGAAAATCCTATTATTTTGAGGTAAAAAGGCTGAAATTTCCCTTATTTGGTGGCAAAAAGGCAGAAATTTCCCTTATATTGGGGCAAAATTGCAGAAATTTCACTTATTTTAGGGTAATAAGTCAGAAATTCCCCTTATTTAGGGGCAAAACGACAGAAATTTCCTTTTTTTGGGATGAAAAAGACAGAAATTCCACTTATTTAGAGGCAAAAAGTCAGAAATTCCTTTTATTTTGGAGCAAAAATGAAGAAATTTTCCTTTTATATGGCAAAAAGGTATGCATTCCCCTTATTTTCGGGCAAAAAGGCAGAAATTCCTCGTATTTTGGAGCAAAATTGCAGAAATTCCCCTAATTGTGGGGGGAAAAGGCAGATATTCCCTATATGTTGGGGCAAAAAAACAAAATTCTCCTTATTTTGGGACAAAACTCAGAAATTCCACTTATTTTGGGGCAAAATTGCAGAAATATCACTTATTTCAGGGAAAAAGGCAGAAATTTTCCTTATATTTGGGCAAAATAAACAGAAATTCCCTATGTTTTGGGGGAAAAAGATTGAAATTCCACTTATTTAGAGGCAAAAAGGCAGAAATTCCCCTTATTTTGGGGCAAAATTGCAGAAATTTCTCTAATTGTGCGGCAAAAATCAGAAATTCCCTTTATTTTGGGGCAAAAATGCAGAAATTTCCCTTATTATGGTAAAAAATTGCAAAAATTTCTTTTATTTTAGGGCAAAATTGCAGAAATTTCACTAATTGTGGGGCAAAAAGGCAGAAATTCTTTTTATTTTGGGGCAAAACTCAGAAATTCCACTTATTTTGGGGCAAAATTCCAGAAATTTCCATTATTTTGGGGCAAAATTGCAGAAATTTCACTTATTTTGGTGCAAAATTGCAGAAATTTCACTTATTTCAGAGAAAAAAGGCAGAAATTTTCCTTATTTTGGGGCAAAAAGGCAGAAATTCCTAATATTTTGTGCCAAAATTCAGAAATTCCCCTTATTTTGAGGTAAAAAGGCTGAAATTTCCCTTATTTGGGGGCAAAAAAGCAGAAATTTCCCTCATATTGGGGCAAAATTGCAGAAATTTCACTTATTTTAGGGTAATAAGGCAGAAATTTTCCTAATTTTGGGGCAAAAAAGACAGAAATTCCCTTTGTTTTGGGGGAAAAAGACAGAAATTCCACTTATTTAGAGGCAAAAATGCAGAAATTCCCCCTATTATAAGGTAAAAAGGCTGAAATTCCCCTTATTTGGGGGGAAAAAGGCAGAAATTTCCCTTATTTTGGGGCAAAATTGCAGAAATTTTACTTATTTCCGGGTAATAAGTCAAAAATTCCTTTTATTTTGGTGCAAAAAAGAAAGAAATTCCCTTTGTTTTGGGGGAAAAAGACAGAAAGTCCACTTATTTAGAGGCAAAAAGGCAGAAATTTTCCTTATTTTGGAGCAAAAATGAAGAAATTTCCCTTTTATATGGCAAAAAGGTATGCATTCCCCTTATTTTCGGGCAAAAAGGCAGAAATTCCCCGTATTTTGGAGCAAGATTGCAGAAATTCCTCTAATTGTGGGGCAAAAAGGAAGAAATTCCCTATATGTTGGGGCAAAAAGACAGAAATTCTCCTTATTTTGGGGCAAAACTCAGAAATTCCACTTATTTTGGAGCAAAATTGCAGAAATATCTTTATTTCAGGGAAAAAAGGCAGAAATTTTCCTTATATTGGGGCAAAAATGCAGAAATTCCTAATATTTTGTGGCAAAAATGCAGAAATTCCTTTTATTTTTAGGTTAAAAGGCTGAAATTCCCCTATTTGGAAGCAACAATGCAGAAATTTCCCTTATTTTGGGGCAAAATTGCAGAAATTTCACTTATTTCAGGGTAATAAGTCAGAAATTCCCCTTATTTTGGGGCAAAAAAGACAGAAATTCCCTTTGTTTTGGGGGACAAAGACAAAAATTCCACTTATTTAGAGGCAAAAAGGCAGAAATTCCCCTTATTTTGGAGCAAAAATGAAGAAATTTCACTTTTTTATGGCAAAAAGGTATGCATTCTTATTTTCGGGCAAAAAGGCAGTAATTCCCCATATTTTGGAGCAAAATTGCAGAAATTCCCCTAATTTTGGGGCAAAAGGCAGAAATTCCCTATATTTTGGGGCAAAAATCAGAAATTCCCCTTATTTTGGGGCAAAATTCCAGAAATTTTCTTTATTTTGGGGCAAAATTGCAGGAATTTACCTTATTTTGTGGCAAAATTGCAGAATTTTCCCTTATTTGGGGCAAAATTGCAGAAATTTCACTTATTTTCAGGTAAAAAGTCTGAAATTTCCTTCATTTTGGGGCAAAATATGAGAAATTCCCCTTCTTTTGGGGAAAAATTATAGAAATTTTCTTTATTTTGGGCAAAAAGGCAGAAATTCCGTATATTTTGTGGCAAAAAGGCAGAAATTTCCCTTATTTTGAGGTAATAATGTTGAAATTCCCCTTATTTTGGGGCAAAAAGGCAGAAATTCCCCTTATTTTGGGGTAAAATTTCAGAAATTTCAAATATTTATGGGCAAAATGGCAGAAATTCCCCTCATTTTGGGGCAAAAAGATGAAATCCCTAATTTTTGGCAAAAATTGAAGAAATTTCACTTATTTCACGACAAAAAGGCAGAAATTCCACTTAATTTCGGGCAAAAAGGCAGAAATGACCCGTATTTTGGAGCAAAATTGCAGAAATTCCCCTAATATTGGTGCAAAAATGCTGAAATTCCCTTTATTTTGGGGCAAAAAGGCAGAAATTCTCCATATTTAGGTGGAAAAATCAGAAATTTCCCTTATTTTGATGTAAAATGCTGAAATTCCCCACATTTTGGGGCAAAAGGCAGAAATTTCCCTTATTTTGGGGCAAATTTACAGAACTTTCACTTATTTCAGGGTAATAAGTCAGAAATTTTTCTTATTTTGGGGCAAAAAAGACAGAAATTTCCTTTGTTTTGAGGGAAAAAGACAGAAATTCCACATATTTGGAGGCAAAAATGCAAAAGTTCCCCTTATTTTGTAGCAAAAATGAAGAAATTTCCCTTTTATATGGCAAAAAGGTATGCATTCTTCTTATTTTTGGAAAAAAAGGCAGAAATTCCCCATATTTTGGGGCAAAAGGCAGAAATTCCCCTTATTTGGGGCAAAAATGAAGAAATTTCACTTTTTTATGGCAAAAAGGTATGCATTCTTATTTTCGGGCAAAAAGGCAGAAATTCCCTATATTTTGGAGCAAAATTGCAGAAATTTCCCTAATTTTGGGGCAAAAGGCAGAAATTCCCTTTATTTTGGGGCAAAAATCAGAAATTCCCCTTATCTTGGGGCAAAATTCCAGAAATTTTCTTTATTTTGGGGCAAAATTGCAGGAATTTACCTTATTTTGTGGCAAAATTGCAGAATTTTCCCTTATTTGGGGCAAAATTGCAGAAATTTCACTTATTTTCAGGTAAAAAGTCTGAAATTTCCTTTATTTTGGGGCAAAAAATGAGAAATTCCCCTTATTTTGGGGAAAAATTATAGAAATTTTCCTTATTTTGGGGCAAAAAGGCAGAAATTCTGTATATTTTGTGGCAAAAAGGCAGATATTTCCCTTATTTTGAGGTAATAATGTTGAAATTCCCCTTATTTTGGGGCAAAAAGGCAGAAATTCCCCTTATTTTGGGGTAAAATTTCAGAAATTTCAAATATTTATGGGCAAAATGGCAGAAATTCCCCTTATTTTGGGGCAAAAAGATGAAATCCCTAATTTTGGGCTAAAATTGAAGAAATTTCACTTATTTCGGGACAAAAAGGCAGAAATTCTACTTAATTTCGGGCAAAAAGGCAGAAATGACCCATATTTTGGAGCAAAATTGCAGAAATTCCCCTAATATTGGTGCAAAAATGAAGAAATTCCCTTTATTTTGGGGCAAAAAGGCAGAAATTCCTAATATTTTGGTGCAAAAATCAGAAATTTCCCTTATTTTGATGTAAAATGCTGAAATTCCCCACATTTTGGGGCAAAAGGCAGAAATTTCCCTTATTTTGGGGCAAATTTGCAGAACTTTCACTTATTTCAGGGTAATAAGTCAGAAATTTTTCTTATTTTGGGGCAAAAAAGACAGAAATTTCCTTTGTTTTGGGGGAAAAATACAGAAATTCCACATATTTGGAGGCAAAAATGCAAAAGTTCCCCTTATTTTGTAGCAAAAATGAAGAAATTTCCCTTTTTTATGGCAAAAAGGAATGCATTCTTCTTATTTTTGGAAAAAAAGGCAGAAATTCCCTATATTTTGGGGCAAAAGGCAGAAATTCCCCTTATTTTGGGGCAAAATTGCAGAAATTTAACTAATGTGGGGCAAAAATCAGAAATTCCGCTTATTTTGGGGAAAAATAGCAGAAATTTTCCTTATTATGGGGAAAAATTGCAAAATTTACTTTTATTTTAGGGCAAAATTGCAGAAATTTAACTAATTGTGGAGCAAAAAGGCAGAAATTCTCCTTATTTTTAAGCAAAACTCAGAAATTTCACTTATTTTGGGGCAAAATATCAGAAATTTCCCTTATTTTGGGGCAAAATTGCAGAAATATCAATTATTTTGTGGCAAAACTGCAGAAATTTTACTTATTTCAGAGAAAAAAGGCAGAAATTTTCCTTATTTTGGGGCAAAAAGGCAGAAATTCCTAATATTTTGTGCCAATATTCAGAAATTCCCCTTATTTTGAGGTAAAATGGCTGAAATTCCTCTTATTTGGGGGCAAAAAGGCAGAAATTTCCCTTATATTGGGGCAAAATTGCAGAAATTTAACTTATTTCAGGGTAATAAGTCAGAAATTTTCCTTATTTTTGGGTAAAAAAGAGAGAAATTCCCTTTGTTTTGGGGGAAAAAGACAGAAATTCCACTTATTTAGAGGCAAAAATGCAGAAATTCCCCTTATTACGAGGTAAAAAGGCTGAAATTCCCCTTATTTGGGGGCAAAATGCAGAAATTTCCCTTATTTTTGGGCAAAATTGCAGAAATTTTACTTATTTTAGGGTAATAAGTCAAAAATTCCCCTTATTTAGGGGCAAAAAAGACAGAAATTTCCTTTTTTGGGGGGGAAAAAGACAGAAATTTCACTTATTTAGAGGCAAAAAGGCAGAAATTCCTTTTATTTTGGAGCAAAAATGAAGAAATTTCCCTTTTATATGGCAAAAAGGTATGCATTCCCCTTATTTTCAGGCAAAAAGGCAGAAATTCCCCGTATTTTGGAGCAAAATTGCAGAAATTCCCCTAATTGTGGGGCAAAAAGGCAGAAATTCCCTATAAGTTGGGGCAAAAAGACAGAAATTCTCTTTATTTTGGGGCAAAACTCAGAAATTCCACTTATTTTGGGGTAAAATTGCAGAAATATCTCTTTTTTCAGGAAAAAAAGGCAAAAAATTTCCTTATATTGGGGCAAAAAGGCAGAAATTCCTAATATTTTGTGGCAAAAATGCAGAAATTCCCCTTATTTTTAGGTTAAAAGGCTGAAATTCCCCTTATTTACTAAAATGCAGAAATTTCCCTTATTTTGGGGGAAAATTGCAGAAATTTCACTTATTTCAGGGTAATAAGTCAGAAAATCCCCTTTTTTTGAGGCAAAAAAGACAGTAATTCCCTTTGTTTTCTGGGAAAAAGACAGAAATTCCACTTATTTAGAGACAAAAAGGGAGAAATTTCCCTTATTTTGGAGCAAAAATGAAGAAATTTCCCTTTTATATGGCAAAAAGGTATGCATTCCCCTTATTTTCGGGCAAAAAGGCAGAAATTCCTTGTATTTTGGAGCAAAATTGCAGAAATTCCCCTAATTGTGGAGGAAAAAGGCAGATATTCCCCATATGTTGGGGCAAAAAAACAAAATTCTCCTTATTTTGGGGCAAAACTCAGAAATTCCACTTATTTTGGGGCAAAATTGCAGAAATATCTCTTATTTCAGGGAAAAAAGGCAGAAATTTTCCTTATATTTGGGCAAAATAAACAGAAATTCCCTTTGTTTTGGGGGAAAAAGATTGAAATTCCACTTATTTAGAGGCAAAAAGGCAGAAATTCCCCTTATTTTGGGGTAAAATTTCAGAAATTTCAAATATTTATGGGCAAAATGGCAGAAATTCCCCTCATTTTGGGGCAAAAAGATGAAATCCCTAATTTTTGGCAAAAATTGAAGAAATTTCACTTATTTTGGGAAAAAAAGGCAGAAATTCCACTTAATTTCAGGCAAAAAGGCAGAAATGACCCGTATTTTGGAGCAAAATTGCAGAAATTCCCCTAATATTGGTGCAAAAATGCAGAAATTCCCTTTATTTTGGGGCAAAAAGGAAGAAATTCTCCATATTTAGGTGCAAAAATCAGAAATTTCCCTTATTTTGATGTAAAATGCTGAAATTCCCCACATTTTGGGGCAAAAGGCAGAAATTTCCCTTATTTTGGGGCAAATTTGCAGAACTTTCACTTATTTCAGGGTAATAAGTCAGAAATATTTCTTATTTTGGGGCAAAAAAGACAGAAATTTCCTTTGTTTTGGGGGAAAAAGAAAAAAATTCCACATATTTGGAGGCAAAAATGCAAAAGTTCCCCTTATTTTGTAGCAAAAATGAAGAAATTTCCCTTTTTTATGGCAAAAAGGTATGCATTCTTCTTATTTTTGGAAAAAAAGGCAGAAATTCCCCATATTTTGGGGCAAAAGGCAGAAATTCCCCTTACTTTGGGGCAAAATTGCAGAAATTTAACTAATTGTGGGGCAAAAATCAGAAATTCTGCTTATTTTGGGGCAATATTGCAGAAATTTCCCTTATTATGGGGAAAAATTGCAAAATTTACTTTTATTTTAGGGCAAAATTGCAGAAATTTCACTAATTATGGAGCAAAAAGGCAGAAATTCTCCTTATTTTTAAGCAAAACTCAGAAATTACACTTATTTTGGGGCAAAATATCAGAAATTTCCCTTATTTTGGGGCAAAATTGCAAAAATATCAATTATTTTGTTGCAAAACTGCAAAAATTTTACTTATTTCAGAGAAAAAAGCAGAAATTTTCCTTATTTTGGGGCAAAAAGGCAGAAATTCCTAATATTTTGTGCCAATATTCAGAAATTCCCCTTATTTTGAGGTAAAATGGCTGAAATTCCTCTTATTTGAGGTGCAAAAAGGCAGAAATTTCCCTTATATTGGGGCAAAATTGCAGAAATTTAACTTATTTTAGGGTAATAACCGAGAAATTTTCCTTATTTTGGGGCAAAAAAGACAGAAATTCCCTTTGTTTTGGGGAAAAAAGACAGAAATTCCACTTATTTAGAGGCAAAAATGCAGAAATTCCCCTTATTACGAGGTAAAAAGGCTGATATTCCCCTTATTTGGGGGCAAAATGCAGAAATTTCCCTTATTTTTGGGCAAAATTGCAGAAATTTTACTTATTTTAGGGTAATAAGTCAGAAATTCCCCTTATTTAGGGGCAAAAAAGACAGAAATTTCCTTTTTTTGGGGGGGAAAAAGACAGAAATTCCACTTATTTAGAGGCAAAAAGCAGAAATTCCTTTTATTTTGGAGCAAAAATGAAGAAATTTCCCTTTTATATGGCAAAAAGGTATGCATTCCCCTTATTTTCGGGCAAAAAGGCAGAAATTCCTCGTATTTTGGAGCAAAATTGCAGAAATTCCCCTAATTGTGGGGGAAAAAGGCAGATATTCCCTATATGTTGGGGCAAAAAAACAAAATTCTCCTTATTTTGGGGCAAAACTAAGAAATTCCACTTATTTTGGGGCAAAATTGCAGAAATATCTCTTATTTCAGGGAAAAAAGGCAGAAATTTTCCTTATATTTGGGCAAAATAAACAGAAATTCCCTATGTTTTGGAGGAAAAAGACTGAAATTCCACTTATTTAGAGGCAAAATGGCAGAAATTCCCCTTATTTTGGGGCAAAATTGCAGAAATTTCTCTAATTGTGCGGCAAAAATCAGAAATTCCCCTTATTTTGGGGCAAAAATGCAGAAATTTCCCTTATTATGGTAAAAAATTGCAAAAATTTCTTTTATTTTAGGGCAAAATTGCAGAAATTTCACTAATTGTGGGGCAAAAAGGCAGAAATTCTTTTTATTTTGGGGCAAAACTCAGAAATTCCACTTATTTTGGGGCAAAATTCCAGAAATTTCCATTATTTTGGGGCAAAATTGCAGAAATTTCACTTATTTTGTTGCAAAATTGCAGAAATTTCACTTATTTCAGAGAAAAAAGGCAGAAATTTTCCTTATTTTGGGGCAAAAAGGCAGAAATTCCTAATATTTTGTGCCAAAATTCAGAAATTCCCCTTATTTTGAGGTAAAAAGGCTAAAATTTCCCTTATTTGGGGGCAAAAAGGCAGAAATTTCTCTTATATTGGGGCAAAATTGCAGAAATTTCACTTATTTTAGGGTAATAAGGCAGAAATTTTCCTAATTTTGGGGCAAAAAAGACAGAAATTCCCTTTGTTTTGGGGGAAAAAGACAGAAATTCCACTTATTTAGAGGCAAAAATGCAGAAATTCCCCTTATTATAAGGTAAAAAGGCTGAAATTCCCCTTATTTGGAGGGAAAAAGGCAGAAATTTCCCTTATTTTGGGGCAAAATTGCAGAAATTTTACTTATTTCCGGGTAATAAGTCAAAAATTCCTTTTATTTGGGTGCAAAAAATACAGAAATTCCCTTTGTTTTGGGGGAAAAAGACAGAAAGTCCACTTATTTAGAGGCAAAAAGGCAGAAATTTTCCTTATTTTGGAGCAAAAATGAAGAAATTTCTTTTTTATATGGCAAAAAGTTATGCATTCCCCTTATTTTCGGGCAAAAAGGCAGAAATTCCCCGTATTTTGGAGCAAAATTGCAGAATTTCCCCTAATTGTGGGGCAAAAAGGAAGAAATTCCCTATATGTTGGGGCAAAAAGACAGAAATTCTCCTTATTTTGGGGCAAAACTCAGAAATTCCACTTATTTTGGAGCAAAATTGCAGAAATATCTTTATTTCAGGGAAAAAAAGGCAGAAATTTTCCTTATATTGGGGCAAAAATGCAGAAATTCCTAATATTTTGTTGCAAAAATGCAGAAATTCCCATATTTTTAAGTTAAAAGGCTGAAATTCCCCTTATATGGAAGCAAAAATGCAGAAATTCCCCTTATTACGAGGTAAAAAGGCTGATATTCCCCTTATTTGGGGGCAAAATGCAGAAATTTCCCTTATTTTTGGGCAAAATTGCAGAAATTTTACTTATTTTAGGGTAATAAGTCAGAAATTCCCCTTATTTAGGGGCCAAAAAGACAGAAATTTCCTTTTTTTGGGGGGAAAAAGACAGAAATTCCACTTATTTAGAGGCAAAAAGGCAGAAATTCCTTTTATTTTGGAGCAAAAATGAAGAAATTTCCCTTTTATATGGCAAAAGGGTATGCATTCCCCTTATTTTCGGGCAAAAAGGCAGAAATTCCTCGTATTTTGGAGCAAAATTGCAGAAATTCCCCTAATTGTGGGGGAAAAAGGCAGATATTCCCTATATGTTGGGGCAAAAAAACAAAATTCTCCTTATTTTGGGGCAAAACTAAGAAATTCCACTTATTTTGGGGCAAAATTGCAGAAATATCTCTTATTTCAGGGAAAAAAGGCAGAAATTTTCCTTATATTTGGGCAAAATAAACAGAAATTCCCTATGTTTTGGAGGAAAAAGACTGAAATTCCACTTATTTAGAGGCAAAATGGCAGAAATTCCACTTATTTTGGGGCAAAATTGCAGAAATTTCTCTAATTGTGCGGCAAAAATCAGAAATTCCCCTTATTTTGGGGCAAAAATGCAGAAATTTCCCTTATTATGGTAAAAAATTGCAAAAATTTCTTTTATTTTAGGGCAAAATTGCAGAAATTTCACTAATTGTGGGGCAAAAAGGCAGAAATTCTTTTTATTTTGGGGCAAAACTCAGAAATTCCACTTATTTTGGGGCAAAATTCCAGAAATTTCCATTATTTTCGGGCAAAATTGCAGAAATTTCACTTATTTTGGTGCAAAATTGCAGAAATTTCACTTATTTCAGAGAAAAAAGGCAGAAATTTTCCTTATTTTGGGGCAAAAAGGCAGAAATTCCTAATATTTTGTGCCAAAATTCAGAAATTCCCCTTATTTTGAGGTAAAAAGGCTGAAATTTCCCTCATTTGGGGGCAAAAAGGCAGAAATTTCTCTTATATTGGGGCAAAATTGCA